>NC_053022.1:554407119-554584646 GCF_003073215.2 Triticum urartu | reverse complement strand
AAAGACGCTTAATTGGACTTTCACAAAGCACATACCTTGACAAAGTTTTGAAGAAGTTCAAAATGGATCAAGCAAAGAAAGGGTTCTTGCCTGTGTTACAAGGTGTGAAGTTGAGTAAGACTCAATGCCCGACCACTGCAGAAGAGATAGAGAGAAAATGAAAGATGTTCCCTATGCTTCAGCCATAGGCTCTATCATGTATGCAATGCTGTGTACCACACCTGATGTGTGTCTTGCTATAAGTCTAGCAGGGAGGTACCAAAGTAATCCAGGAGTGGATCACTGGACAGCGGTCAAGAACATCCTGAAATACCTGAAAAGGACTAAGGATATGTTTCTCGTTTATGGAGGTGACAAAGAGCTCATCGTAAATGGTTACGTTGATGCAAGCTTTGACACTGATCCGGACGATTCTAAATCGCAAACCGGATACGTGTTTACATTAAACGGCGGAGCTGTCGGTTGGTGCAGTTCTAAACAAAGCGTCGTGGCGGGATCTACGTGTGAAGCGGAATACATAGCTGCTTCGGAAGCAGCAAATGAAGGAGTCTGGATGAAGGAGTTCATATCCGATCTAGGTGTCATACCTAGTGCATCGGGTCCAATGAAAATCTTTTGTGACAATACTGGTGCAATTGCCTTGGCAAAGGAATCCAGATTTCACAAGAGAACCAAGCACATCAAGAGACGCTTCAATTCCATCCGGGATCTAGTACAGGTGGGAGACATAGAGATTTGCAAGATACATACGGATCTGAATGTAGCAGACCCGTTGACTAAGCCTCTTCCACGAGCAAAACATGATCAGCACCAAGGCTCCATGGGTGTTAGAATCATTACTGTGTAATCTAGACTATTGACTCTAGTGCAAGTGGGAGACTGAAGGAAATATGCCCTAGAGGCAATAATAAAGTTATTATTTATTTCCTTATATCATGATAAATGTTTATTATTCATGCTAGAATTATATTAACCGAAAACATAATACATGTGTGAATACATAGACAAACAGAGTGTCACTAGTATGCCTCTACTTGACTAGCTCGTTAATCAAAGATGGTTATGTTTCCTAACCATGGACAAAGAGTTGTTATTTGATTAACGAGATCACATCATTAGGTGAATGATCTGATTGACATGACCCATTCCATTAGCTTAGCACCCGATCGTTTAGTATGTTGCTATTGCTTTCTTCATGACTTATACATGTTCCTATGACTATGAGATTATGCAACTCCCGTTTGCCGGAGGAACACTTTGTGTGCTACCAAACGTCACAACGTAACTGGGTGATTATAAAGGTGCTCTACAGGTGTCTCCAAAGGTACATGTTGGGTTGGCGTATTTCGAGATTAGGATTTGTCACTCCGATTGTCGGAGAGGTATCTCTGGGCCCTCTCGGTAATGCACATCACATAAGCCTTGCAAGCATTGCAACTAATGAGTTAGTTGTGAGATGATGTATTACGGAACGAGTAAAGAGACTTGCCGGTAACGAGATTGAAGTAGGTATTGAGATACCGACGATCGAATCTCGGGCAAGTAACATACCGATGACAAAGGGAACAACATATGTTGTTATGCGGTCTGACCGATAAAGATCTTCGTAGAATATGTAGGAACCAATATGAGCATCCAGGTTCCACTATTGGTTATTGATCGGAGACGTGTCTCGCTCATGTCTACATTGTTCTCGAACCGTAGGGTCCGCACGCTTAACGTTACGATGACAGTTTCATTATGAGTTTATGTATTTTGATGTACCGAAGGTTGTTCGGAGTCCCGGATATGATCATGGACATGACGAGGAGTCTCGAAATGGTCGAGACATAAAGATCGATATATTGGAAGCCTATATTTGGATATCGGAATCGTTCCGGGTGAAATCGGGATTTTACCGGAGTACCGGGGGGTTACCGGAACCCCCCCGGGGGTTATTGGGCCTATATGGGCCCTAAGGGAGAAGAGGAAAGGAGGCAAGAGGTGGCCGCGCGCCCCTCCCCTCCCTAGTCCGAATAGGACAAGGAGAGGGGGGCGGCGCCCCCCCTTTCCTTTCCCTCTTCCTCCTCTTTCCCACTTCTCCTTCTCCAACTAGGAAAGAAGGGAGTCCTACTGCCGGTGGGAGTAGGACTCCCCCTTGGCACGCCCTCCTTGGCCGGCCGCCCCTCCCCTTGGCTCCTTTATATACGGGGGCAGGGGGCACCCTAGAACACACAAGTTGAACTTCGTGATCGTTCCTTAGCCGTGTGTGGTGCCCCCCTCCACCATATTCCACCTCGGTCATATTGTAGCGGTGCTTAGGCGAAGCCCTGCGACGGTTGAACATCAAGATCGTCACCACGCCGTCGTGCTGACGGAACTCCTCCCCGAAGCTTTGCTGGATCGGAGCCCGGGGAGCGTCATCGAGCTGAACGTGTGCCAAGAACTCGGAGGTGCCGGAGTAACGGTGCTTGGATCGGTTGGACCGGGAAGACGTACGACTACTTCCTCTACATTGCGTCAACGCTTCCGCTTCGGTCTACGAGGGTACATAGACAACACTCTCCCCTCTCGTTGCTATGCATCACCATGATCTTGCGTGTGCGTAGGAAATTTTTTGAAATTACTACGTTCCCCAACACTCCCTCCCCCGTGTTCGCCGCCGGCCTGAACACCCAGTACAACTACTCGCCGCCGACCTACTCAGGTTCGCCTGCGCTGCCTCTGCGTCGTGGCGCCCTACCCTTCACACACAGCTTAGTGACACCGTTCAGCGGCACCGACGCCGACATGGACGAGATCATCACGAGCGGCTCCATCGCTGCCCCTTCATGCCTCGGTTTCTGCACGCAAGATGAAACTCTGGACGCCGTTGTCGACATGGAAGACGAGCTCGACGATGCCGAGGAGGAGGTGGAGGAGGAAGAACCGACGAAGGTGGAGCCGGCGCCCAAAGGGAGAAAGAAAATGCGGGCGGCCACCACCAGGCCAGGCGAGCCTCGCGTCAAGTGGAAGTCCAAGGAAGGGAGTCCCTCGCCGAAGCATGGAAGACCCTCAGCATCGACCCGATCACCGGCTCCAATCAAAATGCCGACACGTACTGGAGAAAGATTAAGATGGCGTTCGACAACCGCAAGTTGGTCGACCCCGACTTCGCCAACATCCACATGGACAGCGGCGCGAAGGCCATGCCGAATCACTGGGCGACCATCCAGACGGCCTGCAACCAGTGGCATGGGATTCAAGAGGAGGCCGTGGCTCGCCCGGAAAGCGGCACCAAAGTCGAGGGTCAGGTATGGCCATCGTTCACCGGCCCAGCCCGTCGATGTGTACTTCACTGACACTTTTTCCTCGGTTGTGCAGATGGTTCGGATGTTCAACATGTTTCGCTAGGACAACAACAACCAAGAGTTCAAGTTCCTTCATGTGTTCACCAGGATCGAGTCGTGCGAGAAATGGACGAAGGTCCGTCTCGCTCTCGCCAAGGCGAAGGACGCCTATAACCCGGACACGCCTGCCTCGGCGACGGCAGAAGGGCGCCCTGATGGCAACAAAGGAGCCAAGGTAGCGAGGGACGCGGCACCCGGTGCTGAACGACTGCAATCGTCGATCGAGCAATGCATCGCCGATGGCAAGAACAACGCCGCCAAGAGGAAGGAGAAATCCGATGTGAGGTGGTCGGCGTTGATGACAAAACAGGACGCCAAGCTCAACCTTCTCAGGACCAACGTCGTCGCGAAGAAGAGGAACACCGACCTGGCGTTCTTGATGGGGGGAGACACGTCGACGACGGACGAGCAGGTGAAGGCGTGGTACCTAGCGGAGTGAGGCCTCATCTTGAACCAGATGTAGGGACCGGCGACGACCACCTCTCCTACGCCCACGCTGACCCCAAGCACTGAAGTTGTGCCCACGCCGAATCCGAGCCCGAGCACTGAAGTTACGTCCATACCGACCCCGAGCCCGAGCACTGTTGAAGCTGTGCCCTCGTCGATGCCGACCTCGGCCAGCCCTGCGGCAGAGGAGCCTGCTATTTGATGAGCTTCATGTCTATAGTTCCTACCATTTTGATTGCAGGATTTTGGCTATAATGATCGCCGACCTGTGGCATGACGGTCGCCGACCTATGGCATGATGGTCGCCAAACTGTGGTGTTTTTTGGTAGCGGGAAAGTAAACTTTAAATTTTTATGCGTTTGGGGCCGAAACCTGTGCAACATGAGCTTTCTTGCAAAAGGTTTTGAAACACCGTCTTTATTGCGATGAATGGGTATCGTTGGATTCTGCTGGATCTAACGGTTGAGGCGGCGGATCTTTAAAAAAATCACCATCCTTAATGAATACTAGTACATCATGTATTGAAGATTGGAGATGCTCTAATAAGTGAGCACGAAATTCCCCATTGCTAGGGTTTTCCAGCGGAGCTCGTGTGGAGGCAGAGAAAGGAAGACGAGCACATAAATCAGAAGGCGGGCGTGGCCTCGGTGGCGCTGCTTGGGTCACTCAAGGCAGGGGAAGATGGAGAGGGGAGAGAAGCGAAGCAGGGCGGTCGCGGCGGCGCTAGACGTTTGAGGGGAGGGGCAACTGGATTGGATGGAGCCCGCGGAACGGGGGGGCGCCGGCGAAAGGAGGAGCGCAGCATCGACCCAGCCTGCCTGCCGCCGATGACCAAACCTCAGGTATGCGCGCGCTCCACGGGGCCAGATTCGAAAGGGGCGAGACGATTTTCTCGCGTTGATTCGGCAGTTTACCCCCATTCAGTAGCTGCGCAAGGACCAGAGCCACTCTCTTGGCCGATTTAGAAGGGTGGCCGTGAGCAGAGCACCCGTTCATCGATTAGAAGCGCTCGTTTTCTTACGATTCTTGCTGAGGAGGGAGTGAAGCACCCCTTGTTCATTCTTACGAATTACAGTACGTAGATTTTTGGGGAATGTTTTTTTAGCCAATGTTTTTACCGTCAAGGGGCATGCTCACAAACACCTCCAGGAGACAGGTGAGGATTAGCGCGAGCGCAAAGTTCCTTCCTAGCGCGAGCTACACGGTCCCTCTTATCTGGACCGTTGGCTTGCTTCGTGATTGGTGCAGGAAAAGAGCAACATGTGCGCGCAGCTGTTTCATGCAGCATCCTTTGCAGGCGCTGTCCTGTCTAGATAACAGTAATCCAAAGAAGAAATAGCCCTGTATGCTAGTCCTTGTGGGTCCTCCCATCGCTGACGCCTGTCACATTTACCTCTGTTGCGTCTTATCAGCCGCCCCCACATCCATCTGCGATAAAACAAAGCATCCACGTATAGTACAGCGATCATAGGACGAAGCAAGATTATCTTCGTTGTATTTTAAGTACATGACTGAATCATTGTTGGATAAAATGTCAGATATTTCACACACACAAAATATGTTAAAACGTCAATAAAAAAAACAAGCTCTAGATAAAACGTCAGATTATCACTCATCACTATTGGCAAATATTTAAATGCATGTCATCCCTGTCCCTCTCTTTCACTGTAGCACAAGACAGATGCTGCAAGACAAAAGCTTGGGATGCTGTGCGTTGCTTGTGGACAAATGCATGCAGCAGCACATGGTATATCATGGCGTGTACTGTACCCTGGTAGGCGTCAGACTATTAAGCGGTGACCGCCTGGTGCAGCAGCTTATTTGTGAATCTGTGCACATATCCAGATGCACTTGAGCAAACATTTGAATGGTTAAGATAGTGGGTGCCATGTAGCTCGACCTACAAAAAACTGCTCTCTTAGCGCGAGGGGGCATGTTTTTTGTGCTTTCTAGTGAGACTGGTTGTAGCATTTTGTTTTCATCGAAACATGCAATTTACTTGTGGTATATAAGTAGCTTTCCTCAGGCAAATTGATAAAGCAAGTCCTCTCTCACTTTGTTTGTGCCAGCGAAGCAAGTTTCTTATGTCTATCTCTTCATGGCGATCTGGCATTGTTGTATTTTTATGTGTGCCAATGAAGCAAGTAGATAGGTAGATAGAGATGGAGGTAGAAGAGATAGAGATATAACAGATAGAGAGAAGCAATCTACTTGTGCTCAGTAGATTTTCCAGGCCATTTGATACATCTAGTTCTCCCACCTTTTTAGTGTTAATGAAGCAAGGGTTTCGTTTATCCTCTGTATGTCCGTGCAAGAGCCTGCGTCGTTGCTCACTTTGTGTTTTTGGGTCTTTGTTGGTCAACACTGATCAGATGCCTAACCCGCAAAAACAAAACACTGATCAGATGCCTGATACAATACATTCCATTAAACCTTTGGGACAACATGAGGCATTTTTCTGAGAGAACGCTCTTACTTTTCATCTGTGATTGTTGCTACGCAGATGGATAGATAGATAGATATGACATTTTTACTCAACTCCTCAAGTCATTTCGTTGATATTTTCTTCTTTTCTTTGTTCCTTACTTAGCATAGTAAAGTTTCTTCTCCACAGTCCAGCAATAATGTAGCTTATCCATTGTCTTATTTAAGATGCAGTAGCTGTGTCTTGCACCAGATTTTTGTAGCAAGTTTTCCATGTTCCACAATAGCACAAAGAGGATCCTTGTCTGAATTGGTAATTTTTACTACTGGGGCATATCAGTTTTCTTTCCAGTAATGTAGTAGCTGGAACAATCTAATTTAGCTTGCCTAGATGGTATAGTACATTGCCTAGGCCACAAGCATGTTAATTTGCATTTCATGTTAAGATGATCCATTTATAAATCTGGATTTTAGAGTAAAGTTGCTTTTTCCACACAAAAATGGTGCATTCTAAAAAGTTCTCACACAAACAAACTGGCATAGTACTATCTGGGGAACATATAGGTCATTTTGTCGTGAAAGGCAAGCAACCAACAATATTTTTACTTATAAACCAACTATATGTGAAGCAACTTATTACAATTCAGTTGTGCACAAGCCAACCTAACATTTCCTATGCATATATGCAGGTCAGGATCGCTCACAGGCAAAACGAATCGACAATTCTGGCTTCAAGTTTCTAAAGACCTTGTACCCAGAATCTTTGAAGAATCAAATCAAGGGGAGAGGTAGGAGGATATTTTTTGAGATTCCTGTGTCTTCTGCCAAACAGATCAGAATACTACGAGTGTTGCTTCAGATCAGGGTTGTGACAAAATAAACACACCTAGATTTCTGTGTTTGCGCCTGTGCTTGCATAACTTGTTGTGAAGACTTCTATGTTTTTGTTTCTCTTAACCTTCAGGACGCCATGGCCGCCTCTTTTTCCTGTTTGTTCCACCCTTTCTTGTGTGGTGGCATTTTGTCCCCTGTTTTGCTTTTGCCTGTGCGTGATGGGGATCAGCTGGGGGCATGGTGTGGGTATGGACACGTGCAGGGGTGGGAATCACATGACGGACCGACCCCTTTCCATTTTGGGTATGTTTTTGCCACGAGCCAGGAAATTGGGATGGCGCCCGCGCGCCATCTAGTTGCCTCCCTCACATAATGCATACTCCCTCCATCCCAAAATAAGTGACTTTTGTTTAGTACAAAGTTATAATTTTGCGATCTCAAATTGCATAGTTGTTCTGCCGTTCTTTGTTGTACATATATGGAATGTAACAATGCTCCTTTCAACTTATGGAATCGCTGGTCAATTAGGGGAGAAGACGTCCCAGCAGCTCCCCGAGAACGAGTGCCCACTTCCCTACATCTCAGGGAAGCGGAAGCGCCCCGAACCCCTTGCTGATTCGAGCGACGGCTACTCAAGAAGTTTCCTTCCCTCCCACGACAACGACGCCAACGGCCCCCTCAGGTTCGTCTGTGCCCCCACTTTTTTTCTCGGATCAAGAGTAGAGCCGCCACAGAGCAGAGGCTTGTGCAGCTTGGGTAGGAGATGTACATGGTGTCAAGTAGTGAAGCTTTTGATTCTTACTCCCTCTGTCTCATAATGTAAGACGTTTTTTTGACATTAGTGTAGTTTTAAAAAATGTCTTACATTATGGGACGGAGGGAGTACTTCTGTACATGTGCTTGAGAATATTTGCTTCTCATTTTAACATAGGAAGCCTGGTTGTAACTTGACTGGGTTGATGATACATCACCTGGCATCTGGTAGTTTCGTTCTTGCTGCTAGCTTTATCTGCTCAAGAATGAAATGCTAAACTGTGCTAGTCTCTAGCCTCTAGACTGCAGTGACTGCAACATGTTTTTGCGTCTGCAGAAGTCCGAAGTATAGACTTGTCAATTTTTAATTGGTTGTAACACAGAGGTGAAGAGCACCAAATCATGTACTCCCTCCGTTCCAAAATAGATGACCCAACTTTTTACTAACTTTATATTAAAGTTAGTATAAAGTTGAGTCATCTATTTTGGAACGGAGGGAGTACTTGACAACATCAAGATGTATATGCTTAGTTTTCAACACTTTGATCATTATTAGCAATATATGGTGCTTGATCTGCTATTTCTTTAGCAATTAATATACTGCTAAATATTCAATATATAGTCTTAATTTGCAATCAAAACAACAAAAGACACACAAAAAAAGCTACTGTTTACTCACTGTAAAGGGATGCATTGTTTTCTGGTGGTTGGGCTGGACCGAGCAAAGACACCCATACAGAGCGAGCCAGAGCGTGGCTCGGACTGAACTCGGCTCGACTTCAGCCCTACCCTCTATATATACCGAGGTGAGAGGGGATTGTGGTTATTGCCTCTGATTGCTTCTAACTATCTCATATCTCGTATATAGTTCATTGAAAATATGAAGAGGAGCAGCGTAGTCTATGTGGTTGCTGTTTTCTTTGTCAGGTGCCTTGTCATGGTTGGGCAATGTAAGCACATCTTCACTATCATATTGCTTATATCCTTGCAGCCTGCCCACTATCTTTCAAAACTATTGTTTATGTACATAAGATACTTGCCTACTGTGCACTGACAACCATATAATGTCATATGCAACAGGTCGTTCCGACCCCAAGAGCACCTACGAAGATGGCCATGACAACGCGACTATGGTGGCCTCATCATTAGATGAGAGCAAACTTACCATAAAATGGTGTGTCGCAAGGGATTGTAACACCAAAGGTGAACCAAATGCCCATCACTGCTTTTGCTGCCTCAATGCGCAGGGAGCTCCTTGTTTCAGTTCCAGAGGAGATTGCCAGGATCACTGCCCAACTTTGCCACCCGGAAAATAAGGATGTTCTAGCTGATATGTATTTGATCACATCCCTTTTAGTTCCAGAGGAGATTTCCAGGATCACTGCCCAACTTTGCCACCCCGAAAATAAGGATTTTCTAGCTGATACAGTATGTATTTGATCACATCCCTACCTAGCTGCAGCGTCGTCGCCGATCTAGGCATCCGTGTAGGTCTTCATAAAGGATGTGGCTGGGAGATTCACCAGCGGTGGGATCTGTGTGAATCTGTTATCATTCATGTATTTGAAGAATTCTAGTTGGTGTAAGCTCACAAAACCTCCAATTAGATTAGATGAGATACGTTTGTAGAATATAAATTCTGCACTCGATATCAGTGGCAAGCTATTTTGCATCTTCATGTTTTTGTGCTTCCAGTACGCCTTGTTTATATAGTGATAGCAATCTTTTTTGCTTCATGCATTCATGCTTCCTACGTACAGCAGAATTTCAATCTACTTCCATGCTTCTAGGTAGCTTCCTATGTACTGCTGCATCTACCATCCTTGGCATGTACGATTGGATTTCAATCTATTGCCATGCTTGCTCGCTGTACATATTATTTTTTCATTACATCTATACTTCCTAGGTGTCTTACATACAGATACTTCTTCCATGCAATGGAGCTTCACTCTCTTGCCATGTTTCGTAGATGTACAGATGTAAAGTCCATTGCTTCGGAGCATTCATGTTTTTTTATGTATAGATAGAACTGCAATCATGCTTCTTGATTTAGTATATGTGTTTCCATTGTTTGTAGATTTTTATTTTATTTTTATTGAACAGACATGCTTCATTATATTTCTCATCACTTGTATAATTGCATTTCCTTGCATTGCCACTTCAGGTTGTAATTATCTTTTTCTTTCTAGTGATAATGCATATATATTCTATAGTTAATCCATATCTATTTATATTTCATTGCATATATCTTCTCAGGCGGTCTCTCTATCCTCGGTTGTAACCCTATGCTTTAATGCTTAAGACAATTGCAATGACACGTTTGCCAATCCATTTGCTGGAGTACATAATTGTATATGTATGTTTCCATCTTACTTATTATTGCTTTGAAATGCTAAATTATGTGGTTCGATTATACATATGTTTTTCCACACTAGTTCACCAAACATATCTTGCTTATATGCTTCCATTCAAACCTTTTGTTGCTTCAGTTGGAATGACGTTTTGCTTCAGGTGATTTGGACATTGTTGTAAGCACTGTTTGAATCACCACCGCATTGACTAGTTATTTCTTCAAGCCGGCGGAAGAAAACTGATATGCAGCTCCTAGTGTGTCACATCGGCGCCAAGATAATGCCTGCCTTGAGTTACTACGCCAACAGCCAGCTTGAGGGCCACATTGTCACATCCCATACATAAGCAAGTAGGGAAACTAGTAGAAGCAACATCCAGTTTGTAAGAAACGATTGGGTGTAAATTGTTTGTCATGGATGCTTGTTTCTCATGAAACTATGGAAGCAAAATCAAACTGAGCACACTTTTATTTCCTGGAAACACATACATCGCTGATGTGTTTGAAGCAATTGTACTCATTATAATGATTCTTCCTGTGGAACGTCTTATTTGTTTAGAAGCAATTTTCCAGTTGACAGAAACACAATTTCAATGTTTTTTTAGTAAAACAAATCACCACTTAAGTACAGATTCATATGCAATTATAGCAAGTTTATTTCATCATGGAAGCCAATTCATTGGTAGACAGAAGCAAGTATAAATCACAAGAAAAAGATGCTTCCGATAGTACGGAAGAATGCTTCTGTGGTATTAAAAGTTTATTAAAACCATGTTATACCATGAGTAAGGAAACATATCTTATCAATTTCGTAATTAATAACAGGATTTACTTGTGAGAAATAACCATATTTTTCAGGATCATAGAATGGAATTTCAAGCCATTCTAGGAAGCAGTTTTAGGAAACAGATCGCAGATTGTGGAGACAACGATCAGGAAGCAGCAGATTTCACGGAAGCAAGTTATCAACAAATCAGGTATTTAACAAAGGAATCTAGCCAAAAGATCAGACGACTAGAATGCACCAAATCGCTAGCGACCGGTTTGATAGGAGTCTGATTCCTAGGGTGCCCCCTTTAGAAAGCATGCTGTGTGCTTCAAGGCCTGGCACCAGTCTGTAATTGGTAGTTCCTGGTGATAGCCTTGATCCTCCATCCGCGCCGCCAGCGTCCACCCTCCCCACCTTTTGCAACTGTCAATCACCGCCTCCCTCCACATCCATGATCTGGTGCCGAGTTGCCTCCACCCTGTTCCAACTGTGCCCATGCTCCAACAGCAAGCAAAAAAGAATTCAAGCAAGCCGGACGAGCAGCATCTTTATCTTTGCAAAGCAAACACTCAACAATTTCTGCCAAAGGGACCAACAGAAGAAATTTGTAACTAAGCACTTCCAATCGTTCTGCCAGGGTATGATACAAACTGAACAAAAAACACTAGAGTACAGCGCATACCATATATGTTAAGGCAGAAAAGGATTGGCCTGGTTGGTTTCTCATTGCAGCGATTTTGGTTCAAGGAGCGACCAGAAGGATATCACAAGGCGGGGGACTTGATAGTTACATCAGGATCCAAGGATACTCATGAGTGTGCGTGCGCCATGCAGTTAAAGAATTGTTTTTGCATCGTATAGTAGTAGCACTTGGAACAGCCGAAAGTGCATCCACCGGCAGCACCATTTGTGCATGGTTGTTGCAGTGGCAGAAGTCTGCCTGAATCAACCACAACTTTTGCTTCCAAGGAGGTTGATCTGAAAAAACAAGTAAGGTCGTATATAATTTGGTATCAACTCTACTAACAGCACCACATCTAACAAGAATAGGGGAAAAGGACAATAAGAGTGAGGCACTTGCAGACCCATCACTAGTCCTGCAAGATTCACGTGTAGGCACTCATACAACAAGTAAATCCTTGGGGGAGGTAGCATCCTAATTTAATATTGACTCATCACATTAAAAAGCACAAAAAACCCATTTAGACGATTAAAATGAAAAACTTCTCAAAGGCAATTTACATGTTTAGTTATGCCAAGATGGAATAACATATTTAAGCTAGTGTAAATATTAGTTAGGTTCGCAGTCATGTATCTTAAAACCTCCATGGGGTTTTGCAATTCAAATTGCACATGCTTGGACTGAAAAATCAAAAAGTATTAAAGCACACTGTCCTGGGTTGGGTACCAAACTTTTGTTCAGACTGAAAAATCAAAAAGTTGTCGAAGCTAATTTACAAGTAATGTTATACCGAGATGGAATAACACACTAATCTAATGTATATTACTAACAGGTTGGTAAGCATGTACAGAGTATCTTAATACCTTAATGGGGTTTTGTGTCTGGGGCGCTAGCGATGTTTTCTGATGTCCAGCATGCCAGTATTAGTAAGTGATGGTATATTGGAGTGTGGTTTGTCTGAATCCACTTGCATGGGAGAGAGGGCGACAGATTGGGATGGCGATGGAAGAAATGGTGAGTTAGCTGAATGCAATGGTGTCCCAGTCTTTACTTGAGATGGCAACGGATTGTGCTGATCTACATGAGGAGAATGCTGCGAAATTTGTGGGGATGATGCTTGGAAGTTTTGTGGTGACAAAATTGGGAAAACACCACTCTGTTTCAACTCTGATGATGATAATAATTACTGCATTGGCCAAAGTGTTGTTGATAAACTCCAGGTTTCATTGCAGTTCCTTGCCTAACCTTTAACTCATTAACATCATCTCCAGCATGAAACTGTGGAAGCTGCATCTGTACTTGTTGTTTCTATAATTGTTGCTGTATTGGGAGCTGCTGTTGAAGCATTTGTTGCTTTTGCTGGTACTGTTGAAACATCTGACGCTTTATTTGCTGACACTGCATCATATGATGATCCTGCTGTTGCTGCTTCAGCTGCTGTAATGAACTTGCATTTGCTTACACGGAGTTACCACTAGGTTGGCGTACCCATTGGGTTGTGATATAACATGCCACTACTTGTCTGCAGTTATGTATTCATTGTTCCCTGCATCGACCCAGTGCTTCCCTATCGTAATGCACCACTCAACGAACCATGCTGCAAAGAATTGAAATTGCCTACAAATTAGAACCAACCTGATGCTATATGTTTGCATCGTTTGGCTGCATGGGGCCACCGAAGTTACTTGTTGGAGGCGCAGGTACATGCTGGATGCCATCTGCACTAGAGGACTGTAATTGGGTGCTCATAGTTGACAAACTTGCTTGAGTATTAGTATGAGTATCATGCTGCTGCAAATTTTGGGAAGGCTGTTGTTGCTGCAAAATGCTAGAATTAGGAGCTTGTCCTGAAGGTGGCTGGAACTGTTGCTGTATTTGTGACTGCACTAGCTTCCTTTTTTTTCTGCACTACTTCCTTTGTGAACTCAAGATGCTGATAATTTGTTTCTCGTATTGAGGAACTTTGTCCCACATAGCAGGTTGGATAGTACTCTTTCTAATTAGCAGCATTTGTAATATACAGTCCAACATTATTTTAAAGCTCTTCATTCTGTCATACTTTTCAGAAGGATTTTGAGGTGGTATTATGTTGTCAACATGCTGTAGCTTCACAGATAATTTATTGAACAGTTCACTGAGTTCTGCAAAGTATTGATCCTTCAGGCTCTTAATCTGTGAAACAACAAGAGACCACATGCACATAAATTTGGTGCATAACTAGATAGAGATGAAAATACAACAGCTAGTAGAATCAAATATGGCACCCGCAAGATGTTTGAAGTAGCTTTTAGAATCATACAAATATAAAACAAAATAAGAAACTATAATATCCTTAAAATAAAATCGCTTTAATAAATATTGCTAAACTGCCTTGAGGCTTTATACTACATCTAGATACTCTGTATGGTTGTATGCTACATACTCCGCATTCATACAGAATTCCGTATACATATAATATATATCTTATAAGAAGAATGCCAGAATGTAGTGCATCTACATTCCAGAAGAGGAATTTGTTGGAACACATACCAAAAAGAAAGAGATGGGCAACATGAAGTGCAAAAGTAAAAGACCCAACATCCAACATGGCATGTTGTTTCATCTTCTAACAATCTAGATCAGGGCAATCTCAACATCTTTGTTCTAGGGGCACTGTTTACAAATTTTAGGAAGTTCCAACAAAGGGAGTGCAAAAAGGATGATATCAGTAGTGTGCCGCGTATACCTGGCCATCCGTCGGGCCAGGGCGGGCCTAACAAAACCCGAAGCAGAAAACCTTGGCCCAGGCCTGGCCCGGCCATCGGGCCTAGATTTCAGGCCCAAGCCCGGCCCATCCGAGGAAAAGCCCGTCAGGCCTCAGGTCGAGCCTCTTCCCTAAAATGCAAATATGCCAATCCCAAGCCCGGCCCGGCCATTGGCTTAGATTTCAGGCACAGGCCTGGCCCATGGGCAAGACCAGACTGGGTCGGGCTTTTGTGGCCGGGTCAGGTTGGGCTGGCCGGGCCGGGTATCCCATGGCCAGGTATGGTGCCGCGTAACAATTGCGGGTGAGTAGGCCAGCCCGCCCCTGATAATAGGTTACCAGCCACGGGTGAGAAATGGCACCCATCACTGGTAACATATTACCAAGTGTCAGGTTACCGTGGCAGGGTGCCCTGCCCATCACTAGTAGCCTTATTGCAGCCGCCACTGGTAGGCATTCCTGCAGTAGTGCGATAAGCTAGTTTAAACTACACACAAGGATTGTTCGAGGCACAGGTACATGTTGGATACCAGCTGCACTAGAGGACTGTCATTCGGTGCTCATACTTAACAAACTTGCTTGAGCATTAGTACGATTATCATGCTGCTGCAAATTTAGGGAAGGTTGTAGCTGCTGCGAAATGCTAGAATTAGGAGCTTGACCTGCAGGTGGTTGGAACTGTTGTTGTATTTGTGGCTGCACTGGCTTCCTTTGTGAATTCAAGATACTGATAATCTGTTTCTCATATCGAGGAACGTTGTCCCTCATAGAAGGTTGGACACTACTTTTGCCAATTTGCAGCATTTGTAATATGCGCTCCAACATTATTTTAAAGCTCTTCATTTTATCATACTGCTCAGATGATATTTGAGGTGGAATAATGCTGTCAACATGCTGTAGTTTCACACACATCTTATTGAATAATTCACTGAGTTCTGCAAAGTATTGGTCCTTTAACCTCTTAATCTGTCGACAACAAAGACCACATACACATTAATTTGGTGCAGAAGCAATATAGAGATGAAAACAGAACAGCTAATAGACCATGGTTTGTCATTAAGTCAGAAAATATGGCATTCGCAAGATATTTCAAGTACTCCCTCTGTAAACTAATATAAGAGCGTTTCATTTAGATCTCACTATTTTAGTGATCTAAATGCTCTTATATTAGTTTACAGAGGGGGTAGCTTTTAGCAGCATATAAATCTAGAAGAAAATAAGAAACTATGATGCCCATAAAAAAAATCTTTAATAAAGATTGCTAACTGCCTTGAGACTTTACAACATCCAGATACATTGTATGGTTGTATGCTCCATACTCCACATTCATACAGAATTCCGCATACATGTAATATATATCTTATAAAGACTGCCAGAATGTAGTGCATCTATCTACACACTTGCTGTATGAAATTCCAAAAGAGGAATTTCTAGAACACATACCAAAAGAAAAAGAGATGGGCAACATGAAGTGCAAAAGTAAAAGGCCCCAACAATCTAGATCAGGGCAATCTCAACCTCTTAGTTCTAGGGGCCACCGTCTACGAATTTTAGGAAGTTCCAAGGAAGGTAGTGTCAAAAAGGATGACATCAGTATCATGTCTTACCATTTGATAGATCTCCTCTTGCCAATCACCTGCACCTGCATGGCCTGTTTGAGCAGTAGAATCCACAGATGTCGCATGGAGAAGAAGGTTGTCAATGAGTATCAGGATACAATGAACAACCAACAAATAACAAGCTACAAGCAGGGGCAATTGGAAAACTTGTGAACCAAATAAAACAATGACAGAAGATGAATATGGACAGCTTAGTCATTATGATTATTGCACAGTAGCATTTTTCCAGAAAAAATTCCAACAAATAAGAAAACCCATTGTGGTGAACAAAAGTCAGAGATCAATAGGGTCAGTTTAGTCAAAATGATTATTACACGGTACTTGATCACTAAACATCACAATATATAATTCAATCTTCGAGCTGTTCTCTATCCATCGTAATTCAGGTAAAAAAAGTGTGAAATGCAGTTTTAATGCTTTAGGACTAACTTGCCACCCCCTCGATAGTTCTAGGACCTATGGTGCATTTCACTTGTCAGAAAACATATAATTGCATCTGAAATGAATCTGGTTGTCATCTCCAAAAAAGTTTCAAATATTTTCAAGCTAGTTCATGTAAACTATTTGAGTCGTACTTAGGGAAAACCCAGTGTAATGATGCCAGTTGTATCTAAAACATCCCACCTAAGCAAAAGTCCAAATACCATTGTTGAAGCCTAGTTAGTGAGGAAAAGGAGAGAGAATGTATATTACCAAGATACAACCATTATCAGGTAACCCAAGATAATTAGTCTTTTTCCCTCACAGAACATATTAAATGGCAGCTCATTTCGATACAACAATAAGATATTAGCCACTGGAAGAGTTGTATCTAAACACGTATTTAGTGCATATGATAAAACACAAGATACAATGCTCCCGGAGTGCCCTAAGGGTTTAATAAGAGTTGGGATCCAAAATTCCAGGTTGTAGTCTAATAAGGACCTTGTATTATAGTCCAACGTAACTGTTAGCACGATAAGTAAGGGTGTTGGGGTCCTGATGGACAACACACATTTTCCCCTAAACTTTTCTGTGTAAGGTAAAAATAATGCCCAAATGCTTCTTAGTGCAGCTGCACTAATTGGGCTTCCTGAGCGCACGCAGTACACAACAAAAAACTCACACGGCACGGGGTGCATCCGAGCAGACCTGCTATAAAGGGTAATTGGCATCCCGTGTCATCATTACACTACAAAAAGGGAAAGTATCTGGTCCTCATCCCTTCTAACGCTCCCTATTTTGCACACATCAATCAAGAAAGGAAAAGTACGTGCATTTATTTGGGTTTTATAAAATTTAATGTCATAGCTTTTGATTAGAGTATCGGTATTCAGATTCATATTCACCGTTGGGTTTCTCGCGACGAGTTCTTCAAAACTAGATCCCATATGGGTATATTTTGACGAACTTTTTTTAGAGCAACTTTGATGCTACATTGGGCAACTTTGGCGCTACAAAGAAGCAACTTAATTGCACTGTGTGTATTAGTGAATTCACCTAGTAGCCTTCTAATTAGTTGTGTGCAGTAGTGTTATAAGTGGTTAACATGGTTGCTACATTGCATATATCAAAAACTAAGTTGTTGATAGTTTGGTTGCCTACCATACTATGGAAGTTGCTTACCATAGAGTGAAAAGTTGCCTAAGATTGCTCCTAAGTTGTCGACCTCAAAAACCTAGTTGCCTACATCGCTACGAAGTTCCCTAGGGGTGATCCTCAATTTCCTACAATACTATGGAAGTTGTCCATCAAGGGATATAAGTTGGCTACAACATCAGAAAAAAAATGTGGGATCTAAGTTGCCTATAATGATTCTAAATTTGGAAACTAAGTGGGGACGGATTGTATGAGAGCCTTGTGGGGGATTGTGTGCCCGCCAACGCTACTAAGAGCGTGGGCACTGGCTAGCCAGGTCACGACTAGCTCTTCAAAACGTGAACCCATACGGATATGTTTCGATTTTTTTTTCAAAAGCAACTTTGATGTTAGATGAGGCAATTGTAGTGCTAAACAAAAGAAACCACTCTATTAAAGCAACTAATTAGTAACTATAAGCGACTAACTAGTAATAACGAACAACTTTCAAAAAAGAGGTAGGTAACACCACATCACCTTCATAAGCAACTTTCCTTCTACTAGAGGCAACTTTAGTTAGTTCACCAAAGTAGGCAACTTCACTACATTTGATCTCCTAGTTAATTTTGTGTAACATTCTCCTAACTTGCTCACCGCTACTTCTAAGTTGCCTACCATTCATGCTCGTATGTCGTTATTTCTAAATTGCCTATAATACAATGAAGTCGCCTGTCGTCGATGCTCTATTGTCTGCCATTGCTAGTTATGATCGGCAACAATAGACCACTCACTACTAATAGTGAACAACTTTGAGAGGTAGATAACATCACATAACCTTCCTAACCATTTTTCGTTCTACTAGAGGCAACTTTAGTGCTAAAAATAGCCAACTTCACCAAATTTTGTGTTCTAGTTAATTTTGCCCGACATTCACCTAACTCGCTCACTAGTGCTTTTAAGTTGCCTGCGGTTCTTGCTCATATGTCGTTGTTTCTAAATTGCCTATAATATTCCGAAGTCGTCTACAGTTGATGCTCTGTTGTCTTCTATTGCTAGTTATGGTAGGCAGCTTGATGGTGACTCTAGTTCACTTGATAGTAATGGTAGCTAACAATATAAGGACTTTCTATTGTAGGCAATCATGCTAGACAAACTAAGAAGAAATTACTTTTCTATAGCATTAAAGTTGCCTCCATAGGATTTTTTGTTGTTAGGCAATCATACTAGGAAAAAAGAAGTTGCTTCCTATAGCACTAAAGTTGCCTCAATACCACCCAAAGTTACCCACGAAAAAAGTTTGTCCAAACCTACCCATATGGGATCTAGTTTTGAAGAACTCGTCGCAAGAAACCCAGCGGTGAAAACAGATCTGAGTTCCGACGTGTGAATCAAAAATTATAGATTTTTAAAATTTTTGAAACCCAAATAAATACATGTGGGATAGAATCGTAGTTGATTTCCTTGTAAGGTGAAGACGTAGAGTACTTTCCCTTCTGGATTCGGCTAGCTTTGGAATCACGTAGTGGGGGACACTAGTTTTGCTTTTTTGGGAAAGTGACAGACCGACTTTCCGTATATGGGCAACTGCTCGTCAGCCCCAATGAACACATGGGCGCTGGCTAGCCATGTCCAAAATAATGAGAGGCCAGATCGACAATACTGCTTAATTGCATCACTTCGCACCCGCCACTGGTATTATGGTCCCAGATTAGCCGTGGGACAAACTTACCAGTCGAGAGTGTGTTGGCCCGCCCACCACTAGTAATTGAGTTACGAGTGGCAGTCTATGCTACCGACCCACCCAGATTGGCCCAAATTAGCCATGGGCTAATATCTGAGCTCAAACTACCTGTGGCGGTTAAAATATGACGACCGCCACTGATACTTTACAAATCAATTGCAGGCTCTCTTGCCACCCACCACTGGTACATTTTTAGGTATTTATTGTCATTTTTAGAGGTTTAGGGTATTTTGGGTTTTAGCGTTTTATGGTTTTATGATATTGTATGGGAAATTGCAAAAACAATATCTGTTGTGGGCCTTAGAAAACAACCATTGGCTGGTCCTGTCTACTATTACCCGAACTACTATTACCCAAACTGTTAGACCCTTCAACCACCGGTAAGTTCATTCCACTTAATTACTTTATGATTAAATCAACCCCCACAACACCTCCGGTAAGTTCATTCCATTTAACCCTAGGCCACACAGGGACCTGGCCAAATTCCCCTTCTTCCTTTGCCCAAATCCCTAGCTGCCCATCACCCTCGCCTTGCTTGCACGGTTGCCACCCTCGCCAGTCACGCGTGCCCGGACCACCCTCACCGCCGCCCGGTCCTGCCCAACTCGGCCATCGGGTGCCTCAGCCTCAGCCACCATAGTAAGCTCTCTCCCTCTTCTCCCTGTTGATCAGAAATTCAATCTCGAGGCCTAGGGATTTGATTCTCATGACGCAAATCTTAAATTCAACTCATTAATTAGTTCTAGTATAGTTAAAAGATATAGTTCTTAGTTATGCAATTCTGATTAGTTCTAGTATATAGCTCCCAGTATAGTTACAAGATGTAGTTCCTAGTTCCTACTTCTAATTAGTTCTAGTATAGTTCCTAGGTAGTTGGATGCATGTATAATGTGATAAATCAATTTATCTATGTAATGCGATGCATATATAATGTAATGTGTGCAAAAACGCTGCCACGACAGCAAAAAAATCTGACATGGTAGTGATTTACGTTGCCGTGGCAGCGTTCATTTTTCACCTAGGGGGAGGTTACCGGTGGTGGGTGGGAGAACGTGCCGCCACTAATGTGCCACATACAAGGGTGAATAGGCCAGCCCTCACTGGTAATAGGTTGCCAACCATGGGTGAAATGACGCCCGCCACAGGTAACATATTACCAGTGTCAGGATACCGTGGCGAGGTGCCCTACCCACCACTGGTAGCCTTATTGCAACCACCACTGGTAGGCATTGCTGCAGTAGTGTGATAAGCTAGTTTAAACTACAGAAGGATTGTTCGAGGCACAGGTACATGCTGGATACCAGCTACACTAGAGAACTGTAATCTGGTGCTCATACTTAACAAATTTTGAGTATTAGTATGACTATCATGCTACTGCAAATTTTGGGAAGGTTGTAGCTGCTGTGAAATGCTAGAATTAGGAGCTTGACCTGGAGGTGGCTGGAATTGTTGTTGTATTTGTGGCTGCACTGGCTTCCTTTGTGAGTTCAAGATACTGATAATCTGTTTCTCATATCGAGGAACTTTGTCCCTCATAGCAGGTTGGACACTACTTTTACCAATTTGCAGCATTTGTAATATGCGCTCCAACATTGTTTTAAAGCTCTTCATTCTATCATACTGCTCAGATGATATTTGAGGTGGAATAATGCTGTCAACATGCTGTAGTTTCACACACATCTTATTGAATAATTCACTGAGTTCTGCAAAGTATTGGTCCTTTAACCTCTTAATCTGTCGACAACAAAGACCACATACACATTAATTTGGTGCAGAAGCAATATAGAGATGAAAACAGAACAGCTAATAGACCATGGTTTGTCATTAAGTCAGAAAATATGGCATTGGCAAGATATTTCAAGTAGCTTTTAGCAGCACATAAATCTAGAAGAAAATAAGAAACTATGATGCCCAATAAATAAAATAGCTTTAATAAAGATTGCTATCTGCCTTGAGACTTTACTACATCTAGATACACTGTATGGTTGTATGCTCCATACTCCGCATTCAAACAGAATTCCGTATACATATAATATATATCTTACAAGTGGAATACCAGAATGTAGTGCATCTACACACTTGCTGTATGAAATTCCAAAAGAGGAATTTCTTGGAACACGGACCAAAAGAAAAAGAGATAGACAACATGAAGTGCAAAAGTAAAAGGCCCCAACATCCAACATGGTGGGTAGTTTCATCTTCTAACAATCAAGATCAGGGCAATCTCAACATCTTTGTTCTAGGGGCCACTGTCTACGAATTTTAGGAAGTACCAAGAAAGGGAGTGCCAAAAAGGATGATATCAGTATCATGTCTTACCATTTGATGTATCTCCTCTTGCCAATCACCTGTACTTGCATAGCCTGTTTGAGCAGTAGAGTCCGCAGATGCTGCATAAAAAGCAAGATTGGCAAAGAGTATCAGGATAAAATGAACAAAGCCAACAAATAACAAGCTACAAGTACATTGTAGGCATTGATGCAGAGGCTGGGGGTTTAACCTCCTTTTCAAAAAGAAAAAGAAAAAAAACATCGTAGGATGGAATGCAGGGGCAATTGGAGAACTTGTGAACCAAATCAAACAATCACAGAAGATCAATATGGTCAGCTTAGTCAATATGATTATCGCACAGTAGCATTTTTCCAGAAAAATTCCAACAAATAAGAAAAACCAATGTGCTGAACAGAAGTCACTGAAGATCAATAGGGTCAGTTTAGTCAACATATGATTACAGAGTACTGGATCACTAAACATCGCAATATAATCCCATCTTCAAGCTGTCCATCTATCCACCGTAGTTCAGGCAAAAAAAGATTGAAATGCAGTTTTGAAGCTTTAGGACTAACTTCACACCACTCGATAGTTCTAGGACCTGTGGCGCATTTCACTTGTCAAAAATCATATAATTGCATCTGAATTATGAATCTGGTTATCATCTTCAAAGAAGTTTCAAAGAACATTCAAGCTAGTTCATGTAGCATCACATTAATTTCATAAACTGTTTTGAGTCGTACTTAGGGCAAACCCAGTGCAATAATGCCGGTTGTATCTAAAACATGCCATCTGTGCGGAAGTCCAAATACTGTTGAAGTAGCCTAGTTAGTGAGGAAAAAGAGAGATATTGTTGTATCTTATGAAAATACAACTCTTATCAGGTAACCAATAATATTTTTTTCCTCCCACAAAACATATTAAATGGCAGCTCCATTAGATATAACACTAAGATATAAGCCATTGGAAGAGTTATATCTACACATATTTAATGCATATGATACAACACAAGATACAATGCACCGGGAGTGCCCTAAGGGTTCAATAAGAGTTGGGATCCAAAAATTCCAGTTGTAGTCTCATACGAACCTTGTATTATAGTCCAACGTAATTGTTAGCACGATAAGTAAGGGTGTGGGGGTCCTGATGAACAACACACATTTTTCACTTAACTTTTCTATGTAAGTAAGGCAAAAATAATGAGAGGCCAGATTGTTAAGCTAGTTTAAACCACACAAGGAATGTAAGGTGACAACAGGAAGATTGATATAAGAACATGAAGAAAAAGAAGATGAGAACCATAAGAGCATATGATGGATCTACAAAAAAAGTATATGTGAAAAGTGAAAACTTACTACTAGAGGAAACTTCTTGAAGGCCCCTCTGTGCCTGAATAAACTGGTTTTGCTAATCCATGTTATTTTGTTGCAAGAGCATGGCTCCTGAAGTTTGAAGTCTTTGCTGCATGGAGGATTGCTGCTGCATCCTTAATTGCTCTTGTAGTTGGTTAGGCTGAGACTGGAACTGTGGCATAAGATGTTGCAATTGTTGAAGTTGATTGTGTTGAAACTGAGGTTGCATCAAACCCATTGGTGGCTGCTGAGCATGTGGTTGCTGAGCTTTTGTTTGTTGCATATGCATCCACTGCATGTTTGACACATTAGGCACAGTTCCAAAAAGTTGCTGCTACTGTTGATTTTGTTGATGCTGCTGTAGACTCGACATGTTTGCCTGAGAGCCCAATTGTTGTGGCTGATACAAAGGCAAATACTGCTGGCTCAACATCTGATGTGTTTGCTGCACATTCAAAAGATTATTTGACTGAACTGCTAGCCTCTGTTGCTGCCGCATCATCACAGCACCATTCTATTGACCCATTAGCTGATTTTGTTGTAAATTTGGCTGTTGTCCCATCAACTGTTGTTGCTGCTGTTGTAAAGGAATATTGGGCTGCTGACTCTGCAGAGAAGGCTGTTGATGCTGGTGATAAATTAATTGCTGAGATTATTGTTGTTGCTGCCTGCCTGCCATTTGCCTTTGTGCATCATAAACATCTTGTGAAGTGCCTTGCGCCAAGCCATTATTCATTGTGTTTTGTGGAATGACAGACGCAGTCTGCATCGTTGATGTTTGATTAACACCTGGCAACACTAGTAGAAAAAGGGTCAAATGTGAAGCACATTAGTGCCGGTTTGAATTAGAGCCGGCACTAATGTGTACATTAGTGCCGGTTCGTGGCGGCGATCAATAGTACCGGTTCATGGCGAACCTTTAGTACCGTTCATGCCACGAACCGGTACTAAAGAGGCTGTGTCAGCCTGTGGTCAGCCTGTGGCCCCACCATCACCATTTAGTGCCGGTTCGTACCACGAACCGGTACTAATGAGGTTATGGCAAGCTGTTTTTAGTCCCACCTCGCCAAGAGAGAGGCAGTATGAGCGGTTTATAAGCCGTGAGTGCATAGACAATGATGAAGAGTTGCAATGCTCACCTACATGTTGATAGCTTCAAGCCTTGTGGAATAGCATAGATTGCACTGAGCTATGTGCAGTGCAGTCTACACTATTCCGAATGGCTTGAAGCAAATTAACCAGCATTGCACCTCTTTTTTATTTTTAATAATTTATTTAAACTCCGGACTTCTTTTGTGTTCAGTATGCAGCATTTAAAGCGACGTCATCAATTTCCAACATGTTCTAACATCATTTGTTGTTTTTCGGTCATTTACCTAATTGTTTAGAGAGCTAAATGCCCGTGAAATTAAAAGTCACTACAAAATGAATCATGAAAATGTTGAAACTTGGCATGGTATCATCATATCACCCGCATAGCATGCGCGAAAGAGTAGAGAGGGTCACGGCAAAAACTGGACGCACTTCGTGTACAAACTGGACAAACTCTTTCCGAGTATCAGGGTTTCGGACGAGAACTCATCTGTTACATGGCCACTTCAATGTTTTTTAAACTTATTTGAACTCCGGACTTCTTTTGTGTTCAGTATGCATCATTTAAAGCGACGTCATCAATTTCCAACATGTTCTGACATCATTTGTTGTTTTTCGGTCATTTACCTAATTGTTTAGAGAGCTAAATGACCGTGAAATTGAAAATCACTACAAAATGAATCCTAAAAATGTTGAAACTTGGCATGGTATCATCATATCACCCGCATAGCATGCGCGAAAGAGTAGAGAGGGTCACGGCAAAAACTGGACGCACTTCGTGTACAAACTGGACAAACTCTTTCCGAGTATCAGGGTTTCGGACGAGAACTCATCTGTTACATGGCCACTTCAATGTTTTTTAAACTTATTTGAACTCCGGACTTCTTTTGTGTTCAGTATCCAGCATTTAAAGCGACGTCATCAATTTCCAACATGTTCTGACATCATTTGTTATTTTTCGGTCATTTACCTAATTGTTTAGAGAGCTAAATGACCGTGAAATTGAAAATCACTACAAAATGAATCCTGAAAATGTTGAAACTTGGCATGGTATCATCATATCACCCGCATAGCATGCGCGAAAGAGTAGAGAGGGTCACGGCAAAAACTGGACGCACTTCGTGTACAAACTGGACATACTCTTTCCGAGTATCAGGGTTTCGGACGAGAACTCATCTGTTACATGGCCACTTCAATGTTTTTTAAACTTATTTGAACTCCGGACTTCTTTTGTGTTCAGTATCCAGCATTTAAAGCGATGTCATCAATTTCCAACATGTTCTGACATCATTTGTTGTTTTTCGGTCATTTACCTAATTGTTCAGTATGCAGCATTCAATTTCCAGAAGAAAATAAATAGAAGAAAATAAATAATGCAGAAAATAAAAAAAACTATACAAAAAAATTACTCAAAAATAAATAGAAGAAAATAAATAATGCAGAAAAGAAAAAACTATATAAAAAACTACTCAAAAATAAATAGAAGAAAATAAGTAATGCAGAAAAGAAAAAATTATATAAAAAATTTGTTGGCGCACTGCCCAATGGGCCTGCCAGACCTAGGGTGTGCAAATGCAGGTCCAGAAGGGCCAGCAGACTCATAGGGCAGCGCGCCCTAATTAATTAGGCCCAGAAGCCTGCTATATAAAGGAGTTCAAAGAGGTAGCCGCGGCTGGGTTTATAAACCAGTGCGGCTGCCCTTCGCCGGGCGAGGTGGGACTAAACTTTGGGGTGGCAGCGCAAGGCCTTTAGTACCGGTTGGTGGCTCCAACCGGTACTAAAGACCACCCTTTAGTACCGGTTGGAACCACCAACCGGCACTAAAGGCCTGCTCTTCCCGCCTCTTTGCCTGGCCAAAGTAGGCCTTTAGTACCGGTTGGTGGCTCCAACCGGTACTAAAGGCTCACCCTATATATACAGCACTTACGAAATTTTAGTTACATCTCCCCACTTCTTTCGTCAACCTCTCGCGCGCCGCTCCCGTCGTCGCCGCCCGTCGCCCGTCGTCGTCGTCGTCGTCCCCGCCGCCGCCCCGAACGCCGCGCGCCGCCGTCCGTCGTCGTCCCGCGCCGCCATTCGTACGTATCTCGCTCTCTCCTCGCGCGTACCCGGCCGCCGCACCGCGCGTCGTCCGCCCCGAATGCCGCGCGCCGCCGTCCGTCCCCACCGCCGCCCCGAACGCCGGCGCCCCCGCTCGTACGTACGGGGCGGCGACGTACGGGGCCGCACACACACACACACATTTTTTTACTTATTTTCTGTTTTTTATAAAAGTTAATTAGATGATCGAATATTAGATTAATGTCGAATGTTAGATGAATTAGCTAGCTAGATAGAAAAATTGTCGAACTAGAGATTAGAACTAGTTGAATAATTAATATAACTAATTTATTTTTAGTAAGAAAATTTAGGTATATGAGATTTGAACTAGTTCAATAATTAATATAACTAGTTTATTTTTAGTAAAAAAAAATTAGGTATCTGAGATTTGATGATCTAATTAAAATATTATTTGTTAATGAGTTTTTCTGTTTATTTAATTTTTTATATATTTTGAGTTTATATAAATGTTAGATTAATGTCGAATGTTAGATGAATTAGATAGAAAAGTTAAATATATAGTAATGTCAATTGAATATATAGTTAGATATATTAATGTCAAATGTTAGATGAATATATATTTGGCTAGATATAGGTGTTTAATGTTTCACCTATATGAACATAGGAAATGTCATCTGACGACGAAAAATATTTCATTATGTGCGAACACTGTGAAGACCAGCGCGGCCTGTGCGACCAAAATTTCCTTGTTGATGGTAGGCGCTTCAGCATCAAGCTGGATGAGACATTCAAAGTTGATACAGTAAGTCACTTTGTCAATTATTATTTGAATGCAAAACTTATGCTTCATTTGCTTCAACTTATAATTTTAAATTTTCACTATTCTACTAGCGCATCTCCTGCCATGCAAGAATTTTTGTCTTGGATAAGATAGGTTTTAGTGCTATAGATGATATGGAGGTAAAGAGAGTTTACTTGAAGACGAAGCATGGGTATACTTTCAACGTCAAATTATATAATGGAGACACATACACCCATTTTGAATGCAAAACTTGGCAAGCACTATGCAAGGCTTATGCATTTGAGCCTGATATGGTTATCACCTTTGATATTCGTCCGGAAGATGATATTGAAGGTAATATAGACATCTGGGTCGATGTGCAAACGCCTCCAGTTCTACCATTTGGTGAGTTTTTCTCAACCATGCATGCATATGTGTTTATGTCTTTGATACAGTTTATTCAAAAATAGTTGACAACTAATTTGTATTGTCAGCTTATTTCGGTTCAAGCAAACATGTCTGGCGCTTGGTAGACAGGACCTACTACTGCCCCGGGGCTCAACTAAACTGCGAGGAGGTAAGTCATTATGTTTCATGGCTTGAGGATCTTAATACTGTCAAGACATATTTTTTCCTAAACTTAGAAATGTTAGTACTCAAAACGTGCGACCAATGGTGATCGTATTGAACTACGGTCACATCTATAATCGAAAGATGGTAAGATTTTAAATATTTGTCCTTAATTAATGCATCTTTTGCATACGTTATTTTTGAAGCTAAACTTTCATTGCTTAGTATATTAATTACTATACGATGTTCTTCAACAGGGACTTCCGATGACAGTTGTGCCTCAGTGGATCGAGACAAAAGGTCGCATGTCAATGGTTAGCTTACGACCAAGATTTCCTACATTGCACATGAGTGCATTCAGGATTTCTGAAAGCGAAGAATGCTTAATAGTGAAAGATTGGAGCAAAATTGTTAACGATCGTAAAGAAGTACTAGGGGGCAGCAAGGAGAAGCGCAACCCAAGATTAGGAGACAGATTCATCTGCATGCTCCAGTATGATGAATCAGGAGAGCTATACATGTTCTATGCTATTCTACCTGAGAGGGAGCAGCAGGATTAGTAGCTACTAGTTCATGCTCTTAATTAGTACTTGTCTCATGTCCGTGTCCTGAACTTCGATGTTGGTGATGATTATGTTGAACTTGATGATATCTTTGCTTCTGTTACAAAGTGAATGTTTCCTCTTTAAGCTAGCCAGCGTTGATGATGATTAGATAGCTAGCGGTAATGACTATGATGATTAAATAGTGGTAATTAGACGACTATGATGATTTTTAGCTAGCTAGAGTTTATTTATTTATTAATATGCGATGATGATGATGATGACGACGACGACGACGACTACAACTCATTATAACGTAAAACAATCCTAAATTAAATTGATAACACAAATTTAATTGAAAAATACAAAATAAAACAAAAACCCACAACCATTTAGTACCGGTTGGTGTTACCAACCGGTACTAAAGGGCTCCCGGCCCCCGGAGCTGGCTCGTGCCACGTGGTTTCCCTTTAGCACCGGTTCGTGCTGAACCGGTACTAAAGGGGGGGGGCCTTTAGTGCTGAAACATTAGTGCCGGTTCCTAAACCGGCACTAAAGGGCCTTACGAACCGGTGCTATTGCCCGGTTCTGCACTAGTGCAAGTTCTGTCTGATATTAGTGAGTGAAGAAGCTTGTACAGATGTAGAAGCATTTGGCTGCCGGCCTTGTTGCTGAGACATCAAGGGAACTGCTGATGTTTGTGCTTCATTACTGCCTTGTGGATGGAGTCCAGGGGCTGTTGCAGAAAAGGTACCATATGTGTGTTAATAAAGTATCTTGTGAACAAATACTTCCTGTGGAACTGTAACAGGCACACAAAGTGTTGAAAGCAGCATATTACAGATCAAATGAAGGCTTTCTGCATTTTCAATGAGAAAAATAAATGTACCAGAGCAATTAAAGGACTGGCAACCTGATTTGTTTTAGAGAGCATGCAAACAAGTGTTTGCATATCCTTTTATTAATATGAGAGTCAACGTAAATACAGCTGACAGCTAACCAACTGATCTACCTTATAAAGGTAGCAGGGCGGGAATAAACATAATTCTACAAAGAGCTGAAGATCGCTGCTGTGAACCGGTGAAAACCCAGTTGAACAACCCAATCCGGCGCTGTACCAGGGGTCAACAAAATATTCTGCATGTGTGAGGAATCGGACCATTTTAAGGTAGGAAGGCGGATTACCCAGTTGAATAACTAACTAGTCTGTTCATTTGTTATTTTCGTACTTAACATTGTTTCTACCATACTAACAGAAAAAACATGCTATAATATTTTATTGAGCCAATAGGTTGAACTGAGGCACTTACTGTGTCGTTCCAAGTTCAATAACTACGTACACATGACACAAGCTAGATGAAAAAGCTGTGGATGGTGATTTAATGCAATAAAGCACATAATCTCAGCACTTGATGCAATAAAGCACATAATCTGAGCACCTGATGCAATAAAATATATTGACATCCAAGCGAAGATGATAAATTGTGCAGCACAGTTTAGTGTATATGGTATGTTACCAGGGTTGTTTTGATTTGGAATCAGCTGAGCATTTCCAGCAGCCTGCTGTCTCTGCGTCTCCATGGAGAGCAACTTCAGAGAAATCTTCCGTAAATAATCATACTGAGTAATGCAAAAAGAAAACGATGTGAAGTTCTATACCAAATTACTGATAGTGGCTCACAACCAACAGTTCTTGTGTGATTAGCAGTTTCGCACGGTCGAGGATATGTTAAATTACCTGACTGGTTGCTTCGGTATAGACCTTTTGTTCGAACCACGCAGCGATTTTTTGAAGTTCGTTCAGTGCCTCTGGCGCCACAGACACAGATACTGGCAGACGATTCTTCAGAGTCTCCATTCTACACGCACAATGCAAAATGTGAATAAATAGTACGAATAGAATGGTTTACCCTAGGTGATCAAACGCGGTGCCATGGCAAAATTGTGTTAAAAGTTAAAACTGCTCATAGTTAATGGAGCGATTAAGCAGTTTTTTGACCATATGTATAGGAATCAAACAGAAACTGGGAGCTAGATCGACGACGGACGAATCTGCTGGTGCCGCTACGAATCAGTACACACGAAACTGGAAGTTTAGATCAAAGCGGCTCTCGTCAGATGGATCGATGAAAAAGAGTCCTCTTTTTTTCTTTGCGGGAAACCGAAAGAGCAGAGGAAGGGGAAATCAGATCAAATCAATCAATGAATTAGAGTGAGTCCCTGCATACACACGTACATCTTATCGACGATCCTGCCGCGCGCCTCGGGCTGGAGCTGGGCGCGCCAGTCGCCTCCGGCGGGGGGCGGGTCAGCGGCGGCAGCGGCGGGGCCAGACCCTTGGGTGGGCCGCCAGTTGGGATCCATGGTCTCGAGGGATCGATGGAGGTGGAGTGTCACGACCCAATCTCTCTTCTATCCAATCCAAAGAGAGAGACGGAGAGGGATCTGGGGGAGGGGAGAGGAGAGGAGAGCTTATAGGGGAGGGGAGAGGGGAGAGGTAGAAGAAAGTGCAGAGCCAAAAGAGAAACTGACACATGAATTCAGGATGGTCCCCACTCGGCCACAACACCGGCTCACAGACTATAGCTGACCAAACGGGCCAGCCCGGCCCGGCACGGCACGGACCATCCTAATTGTGCCTGGCACGGCCCGGCCCGCCGAGACACGATTATTATACGGGCCGTGCCGTGTTGGCCCGCGTGCTGCAGCCTGCAGCCCAGGCACGGCCCATATGTTAATCGGTCCAGCCCACCGGCATGTTAGGCCCGCTAATCTGCCTTCTATTTTACGCACTGAGCGTTTTTTAGCCTTTTTTTACCTGTTGGGTCACATTAAGATACATACAAAAATACAAAAAAGATAATCAAGCCGTGTCGTGCCGGCCCGCGTGCTCGGCCTTCAGGCCCAGGCACGGCCCTTGGCGTGCCGCGTGCCGGGCCTGGCCCGTTTAGCACGTGTCATGCCGTGCCAGGCCCGTGTCGTGCCGGTCGTGCTACCGGGCCGGCCCAGCTATCCCGGCCCGTTTGGCCACCTATATCACAGACCCCACTCCACAACCTAGCCAAATGGCTCGGGCCAACCAGGCCGGCCCGCGAGCACGCCGGGCACGGTCAGCCAATGGGCCAGGCATGGCACGGACTAAATGGGCCCGGCCCGGCACGCCCTGGGCCATGCTTGGGCTGCTAGGCTGAGCACGCGGGCCGACATGGCACGACCGATTATCTTTTTATATATATACTAGCAAATGACACATGCTTCACATGTAGTACCAACTTGGATGGACAAGATTGCATTAAAAAACCTAGTAGTGAATATTTTTCATAATTTCAATTTAACTTATAACGTAAAACTATGCCATCAAAAATAGATGTGACATCTGGGGGTAGTAACAAAATCTAGATATCAGATAGATCCAATATATGCAAAATTAGGTAGATGTGTACCTTTTTAGGGCCTCATTGTGTGTGTAAGTGGGCTCATTAAGAAATAAGAAGTTCTGGAATTGTAGAGAATAGAAATTTGTTCAAAATATAGTTTCTTCTTTATTTTCCTTTTTTGAAAGGTTCTTATTCATTTCCTGCATGCATGATATTTCATTATCTCGTATTTTAAGCTTGGAACGACCTATGCATCAAGATTTTTTTCTCCTTTTATAGAACATGCATCCAGACTTGTTAAATTGGTGGTACACTTTCTTTCATGCCTACGTGCATTATTTCTTTGTATATACAACATTTCTCTTTCACTCAAAGGAAGCATGGCAATTTCTTATCGAGGCTCTCCCTGTAGAAGGCTCCCGATTCTCTGAGTAGTTTCTTACAAATATTTTTCTTCTCAAAGCCTGCCACCTGACACAGCGGGACAGTGCATCACTAACTCCCACCGCGAATCCAATGGTAAATAAACTGCCATGATGTGGAAGATTTCAACCCGTTGAATGCAAGCCGTCCGATTGGAATTATCAAACGGCTCGTATGCTTTGATATTGGTACACTATATAGTAGTTATATATATAACTCTATATGGCCCAATAGATAAAAATAGGCTAAAAACGCCCAGTGCGCCAAATAGCAGGCAAACTAGTGGGCCTGGCGTGCCGGTGGGCCGGCCCGATTAGAAGTTAGGTCATGCCTGGGCTGCAGGCTGCAGCACGTGGACCAGCACGGTACGGCTCATATAATAATCAAGCCTCAGTGGGCCGGGCCGGGCCAGGCACGATTAGAATCGGTCGGGCCAGGCCGGCCCGTTTGGCCAGCTATGCCACAACACATATGTTTTTTTTTCCTTTCTTGAGCAACTTGCTGAGGCAGGCATGAGCTCTGCCATTTCATACAAGGAGAGGAGAACCGCCGAATTAATTAAAGAAAATCGGGCGAAACCAAATTACATAAAGAAAAAAGACAAAGAAAGGAAACTAGAATTTGGGTAAGGTTTAGACGAACACATACGCACTCAAACCTCAAGGACCTCTGAGCAAGGCATAAGAACGCTAAGGCCCAAAAACAATGACGGAGGACGAAAAAAAATTAAGGTGGGGCAAACCTTGCATCGACAACCATCTCAGCAGGTTTAGACGAACACATATGCACTCAAACCTCAAGGACCTCTGAGCAAGGCATAAGAACCCTAAGGCCCAAAACAATGACAGAGGATGAAAAAAAATTAAGGTGGGGCAAACCTTGCATCGACAACCATCTCAGCAACACGTCACCCAATTGTTTGACACGAAAAAATATCTAAGCCACCGGGAGAAAGAAAGGGGAGTGTATTTCTCTCATACGCCGTGAAAAGAAGAAAAGAAAAATGCGGACGTGCCAGTGTACCGTAGTACACAAAGAAAAGGGTATGGGAAACGAGTATTTCATTAATCTCATTGGAGAAAACAAAATTACAAGATCCCGTAAAGTGTGGTCTCGTGGTTCCCGGGGTCTCGGAAGACTCCCGGTTAATTACTCTCGCGGGTTGCGCCACGGGATACCTCTGATTAAGTCGTGTGGTCGTCTTCGTCGTCATCGCTTCACGTTCTCCATGCACGATGACGGTGGTGTGTGTGGGTGGCGGCAGAGCCCGTGTTGTTGTTGTTACCTAAGTGGTAAGTTAGGAGTATGTGACAATAGGGCGCCAAATAAGACACACTGGCTAGTAATCTACTCCCTCTGATCTTTTAGATCACTTACAGAGGGAGTACTAATTTAGTTATTTGCCAGCACTGCATGAAAGGCATCCAAATGGTTTGTGAATATTGATTCCACCATTTCCAACCGTTTCCATAGGAACAACGATAAGGCAGAAAAAAAGAGGTTATTTGGTTGTAAGAAATAATAGTAGTTACTAAAATTTCCATTGTCTCTGGCTGGCTGGTATAGCAGTTTACTACCCCTCCAATACTCTGTACTAAATCAGCGACAATTAATATGGATCGGAGGAAGTACAGGGTTAAAACAGCTCACTACATATGTACATATGCCAAATCAATATTCAGCACACGTACATACATGCTCTTTCTTCTGCACTTGCACATCAAATCAATATTCAGCATAGCAGACAACAACCTATATATATGCTATGCTTTGCCTTTGTGTATATAATACATACATATATGATCCTTCCTCCTTGAGATGCCATCCAGGTGCCTTACATTCAATCCTGTAACTTCCTTGCCGTCTGTGCACCATAGACAGGCACACATGGTCTGGTGGCAAGAAAGCAAGCAGGTTTGTGTATATATGCTGGATGCTTCAAGGCCACTGATCGATCAGCCAAGAAGCTGCCTGAGGCCATCCATAACCTGCTCCCTCTTTGAAGGATTCATCTGTACAATATACGCAGCGATCAATGCATCAGAGAGGTGAAGCGTAGATAGGCCAAGAAAAAACAAACAAAAGAAAGAAAGCTTACTTTGCCAAGGAGGAGCGAAAGGCCATCGGGCAAGGCCTTCACATCGGAGCTTTCAGCGAGATGCGACAACAGTCAGGATAATCGTTCAGCTTTCAGCTCCCCGAGATACTTTTCATAGTTGCTACGATCGTCTTTCCAGGCGAAGAAGGCTTCATCATCGTTCCAGTCCCCGCCATCTCCTTGCCCTTGAGAAGCCATATACCTTTTCTTGATGCACTCCAGCGCTGATCCGTGAGTAGGCATTATCTGCTCGCCAGCGGCTTCTCTAACTTGTTTGGCGAGCGAATCCTCGGCAACCCTCCTTCGCAATCTCCTGTAGAAGAAGGCCCGGGACTCCTCCCATTCCACCACCTTACTGATCACACCTTTGGCAACCATTCTGGAAGTGGTGTCATGCAGTTCAGCAAACCGAGTAGCGACCTGGGTATATATGGGCATCAGCTGCTTCATCCGAGCAGTCATCGCACTCCTGATCCTAATGGTCTCCGTCTCCGAGGTACCCATCCTAATTTCTTTGAGGAGTCTGGCATTGAGTCTGGACAGCTGGGGGTCGAGCCTTAGCATGCTCTCTTCGACTTCGTCTGGCTTAAATTTGATCTCAATCAGCCCTTGTGCCTCAAGGACGTTCCCTTTTGCACCCCTCTCGGCGTACATCTCAATGTGCTCAGGATTGATCTTGCTGTCCACCACAACCCATGCGCCTCCACGCAACTCTCCAGCCTTTGGTATGTACACAAAAGCGGGCTGCTCATATGTCCTCAGGTTCTCGACAATCATAGAACCAGCCTGAAGGATCCCTTCAAACAGATCCCTTTGCCCACCCGAAAAGCCTCTCCAGTTAGCAAGTATGAACAACGGGAGTTCTTCATGGTTGAAATCCACCAGTGCCTGGGCTGTTTTCGCCGCTGAATCTGGGAACCACACCTGTCCTGCTTGAGGGACAAAACGCTCCGCAGAATCAAGCTGGCCAGAGTCAGCAGGGATCACTTGCATCATTGTCTGGGTTTCCACAGCTATGACACCAACTGGAATCCCACCCAGCCTTGCCCTTCCGGTAATAACAGTTTTTGCCCATCCTCCTAATGTTTCCACAAAGCTTTCTCTGTCAAACATACCACCCAACCACTTGCCTCCTTGAGTGTCCTCCTGAATGCCACAGATGGCTGCACGGGCATCACATGAATTCTCCGGGAAATATGTTACAGGTCTCTCCGGTGGATCAAGAGGTTTCAGAACAGGAAGGGGGCCGCCGACATACTGAGGTACATAGCTGAGCCATTTCAAGATAGCAGAAACACCTTCAAGATCATCTGACACTGTGAGATGGGCAACTCCATTTGCAGCCATGATTTTGGGGCCACCCAGTTGCAACTGAGAGCTATAAACCTCGCGTCCCAGGAGCTTGTTCAGCGGAGAAAACCCAGTTAAAATAATTGGTTGATCAATACGTTGTATGCACCGCAATCCTAACCTAGCAAGATAAGCCCCAATTCCAACAGCTCGTCCAGTCACAAATGTCAGAGTAAATGTCTCTCTATATGCCTTAGAGTAGGCACTGGCAATAGCACCACATCCATGTAGATTCTCACAACCGATTCCATCCTCTTTCCCAACAATGGTATCAACGACCCATCTGGTTTCTCCGTTTTCCAGTTTTAGCTCATGGGCTATAACCAAAGAGCTTAGACGTGAATAATCTTGTTCCGTGAGGTAGATGTAGTGAAAACCACGTTCAGGGCTCTCATCATCAGACCATCCGACATGGAAGCATGCCTTTATTTCCTGTGCTACACCGAGCCTAGCACCAGAAGTTGCTGCCAAGTAGATCAGGGGAATTTTCCTCTCGCAAGCAAGATTGGTAACAGCATCGAAGAATGCATCTTCTCTAGGACCAAAAGACCCAGCTTTAAATGTTATGTCATTTGCAACAACCATAATCTCCCGACCGCCTGGAAATTCTGGTGTGGAGAGCTTCATGTTCCAAGCAACAGTGCCAATATCATTCATAGCTGGAGGACGCTCAACTGGAACCAAAGGAGTACCAAATGATCCAGTTGAATCACCAAATATAAGCTCCGTCACTTGCGCATACCGCTGATGGTGCCCGTTAGCTTCTGCACCATGTGAAGTGCCAGCAGATTTCCATGACTTCTTCAATGCTTTTTCAAATGCCTGTGTGACAAAGTATTATTACCAATCCTAGTTGATCTAGTTAATAAATTGTAGATAAAAGAAAAGAAAGGAAAAATGCAACCAACTCACCAATGGGAAATCATAGCAGTATGTAGTTTCATTTTTCTTAGCAGCATAACGTTTCAGGTCAACAGCATCAAAAGGTTTGTATGGCTCACGCAATGCAATGCCATGCAAAGGACCAGCTGGCAGGTGTCGCAGAGCGGTAGAAAAGCTCATGTGTGTTGGAGTCCTCCACTTCTCGGTAAATCTGGAAGTCAGAAAAATTTGAGCATAAAAACAATAAAGAGAAAACGGTACTTACTACTTACAAGTCTTTTTAACTAGTGTTTCAAAAGCAACAGTTGAGAGAGTAAAATATTACATGAATGATTGGGTTGATGAGCATTTTCTATGCACTAACAAGATAAGTTAATAGAATCATATTTGATGGTCTGTGGGGCCTTATCCATCAGAATAGCATTCTTTGTAGTGATGCTATTGTTCATAGAGCAGTGCAATAGCTAAGGTAACTTACATCGACAGTGAAAGTATGCCCAGTTACATTAGTAACAACAACTCTCCAAGCACCGTTAGCTTGCCCATCACAATCTAACCACAGCTTTACTTCCCACTGGTACACGGACAGGCGATGCATCCTGACGCCAACATGTTCATGTATATTCATAACCATATGCTTCAAAAGTGTGCATGCTGTCTCCTCATCTTGATCAACTTCATCTGTCCTCCTAATATAATGAGAAGAAAAAACCAAGCGAACATATATGAGCACATTTATGCAATATATTTTGTTGAGAACATAAATACATATTTTTCTTGAGTGCACAGGAGAGCTGTCCATCACCATACTAAGAAGAAAAGGAGTTACGAAGAAATATATTATGACTGACCTTGAAAATGGAATTAGATCAAATAACCGCTGCTCTCAGTATGCACATATACATATGAGAGTAGCCTGACCTCACAGCCTCATTGTGAGCATGTAACTCTATTTCTTCTAGCGCTGCCCTCAGTGATTTAAGTATGCTGTCAGATATGAATGATGATGAGGCTTGAGCATGGCCTACTTCATTGTCAATATTTCCAAACAAAAACCCATTCGTCACACTTGGCTGTCTAACTATGGTACGAAGAAACATCCTTTGGTTATTTGATCTTGGATCTTTATTGTTCTTTACTAGTGTGTAGATGTGCCACTGGCGATCACGTGATGGGGTGTATTTTGCGTCATTGTAACCTTCTAATTTCACTTTGTCCTGCATTTACAGATAAAGTTGTTAGCAGTACTGGTTTTATTGAAGAGAACATAAGCCAAAACAAAATCTGAATACCAATTCAAGAAATGTGGACAAAGGAGGCTCCACATGGCGGAGCATCGGGTCCTCCTCATAATATAGCTTGTCAAATGACCATTGGAAGGAGTGGCGCATTGGCGGACGCCCTTCATCTCTTTGGATAATGCAGCTGACAACCCTAATAGCAGCACCAATGAGATGTGATGTTATAGTGTTATCCTTCAGGATCTTGGACAGTTTGTTGATCCTTTCTTGCGCTTGATCCTCATCACCACTAAGAAGAGAAAACAGAGTGGAAGAGGTAACTATTTTTTTTCATGAAATTCACTACCAGTTCATAGAATCACACTCTTGTGATCTTTCAGATCTCATAAATACCAACAAACCACATAAGAAAAGAGTGTATACGAACCTGTCTTGAAGAGTAATCATCTGATTGTTGATACCAACCAAAGCAATATGCAGCATATTGCTATGGTTAGATTTTATGGGATTACCATTTAAGACACTTCCAACACCTGCTCCGTAATGCGAAGTCTCCTTTAATGCAGCTTCAATCGCAGTTGGCAGAAACTGAAGAGACTTGATTATAACCATTAAACCCCATCGCCTGCCAATGGGATCCTCTAATTGTTGCTTTAGAAGTGTCGCAGATTGCCCATTTCTTTGTTCAATATGCTCTTCTGAGAATTCCCACAAGGCAATTAGACCAGACATGTGCCATTGCATCCGGACACTGCCCCTTACAAGGTAATGCTGGAAGATGATTGTGAGTTAGCCGACATAAATTTGTTAATGTTCCAGTTGTATCAAGAAATAGTGTAGTTAATAAATTCTGTGATACCTGATACAATCTGCGTATGTATGTCTCAACTACTCTCCGCTGAAGAGTAGGATCACTGTGATCAAACAGAGACACAAGGGCATCTTCAACTGCAACAGGGGCACATACTAAATCTTCCATCCTTTCATTGATGGCCATCTTCCTCCTAGGTGTTGAAAGCCGTGCTCCTTCCTCGGTAAACATCTCCAGCTCTGAAAGGCTTCTTGCTATGCTTGTGCGGAGTTCACTCAATTTAGTGTGCTCAAGAAGTTGACTTGCTTTAAGTGCCAGCTGCATCAGTTATAATAAATTTATTTTATTTCCCTAGACTATCATATGTGCAAAATGAATATATGCAGATCATCCAAACTCTCAATTTTACCTCAGAGTATGCTGTATGGTTCAGAGCAGAAAAGCGAATCAACTGGTCCCTGTAAGCAGATGGATTTGGATAGACCAATGCTTCCATAAGCCGTAGTATTAAATCATTTTTATTTTTCACACCCTTCAAGAGGACACAAATTTTGAGCACGGAAGCTATTGCATATCAAGTAAATCAACACATTGCACAGTAAGACATTACCTGGTGGGAGAACACAATATATACGACCTTCTCAAGGTCTTTTGCATGTTGAAGTCGTAGACGTTCTATCACATTGGACTGAGAATATAAAAGCAAATGCACATAAAATTAGTACATTTCGGTGAGAAAGTGAGCATCGATCAACCCATTCCAAGTAATAATAAAGTGATACCTGAATGTCATCACTGAACAGTTCCTCAACAGATAAATACTCCTCAAACAGACTCTTAACAACAACACGAGCATGGGTTTCTTTTCCACCCTCATATGACTTGACCAGGCTCATAAGTGGATCTACAAGCCTCCCATTAGTAACCCGATCTTTCTCAGAACAGCATGCAAGATTTGCCTGCAGTAATAGCTTTGTAAGGAAACAACATGACAAACAAAAATAAAGGCATGCCAAGTAACAGTCTCAAACTGACCTCAATGACTCCCCTTAGCAACTTGGCAGGGAAATCCTTGCTCTTTCGGAAGTCATCTTTCAACTCATACTCTTTGTACATACCATCCAACTGAGAATAGGCAAATTAGTAATCCATTCGATATGCAGCCAAAAAGGAAAATAGAATAATGACAGGTAAAATAAAAAATTAACTAGAATACTTAATCACCTCATTCCTAAGGTCTTTTGGGAGTCGGGTTGCCAAAACAGACATGATTTCTTGCCACTGTAGAAAAGGGAGCTCAGGGCTGTCTAGGCAGTTTAGCAAATCTTGTGCAACCTGAAAGAAAAGGTACAGTCAGGAACTTATTGATTGGAGAAAGATGGTAGCGTTTGTCTCAAACTAAGAGGTCAGTTTCTCTCTGTAGAAGAGGAAAATGGCAACGAGATTGACAAGGGGAACCAAAATTGGAAGAACAACTATATTCTGAAAGTTTGTATGCCTTACATGATTGACATTATGTTCATATCCTGCAAGGATCATGTGCGCAGAATTCACACTTGCAGTAAACTTTTGGTGAACTTTGCCAGAAATAGCAGTAGGATGTCCAAGTTTTGGGAAGGTGCCATGAAATGGTTCAGCTCTCCTCACAGCAGATGGGTCATCAAGATCCAACCTTGCTATCAGGTCACTCGCCTGCACAAAGACAGACATTTCAGCTAGTATTTAAAAGATGCATGCATATTGCAAGCATAAAGCACTTCAGTCAGAATGTACATATAGCGCTACGAGCACGTAAACAAGGGGGAGAGAGAAGAAACGAACCTGCATGGCCTGACCCTCCGGCATGACAAAGTGAATGACACCAGAGGCCGGTAGTAACAGTGGCATGCACATCTTCATGACCTCCACCTCAGCATATGGTGTATCAGCAACCACACGAGAACCATCAGCGACCAAAAACCGAAGAAGTTTGCACGGTGTATCAGCCAACAGCTTGGAAGGATCATGCTCTTTCTGTAATATATCATCCAGAGGACATAATTAATTTATGTATGTTCACACAATTTGCAGTCTACTGAAACGAAGCCTATATTACGTAGTCCTTCAGTTAAATATTCCCATAATGAGGGTTTCTCTAATAAGATCCTTTGCCAAAATTGAGGATCCTAAGCAGGTGCTAAGACATGACTATTAAGCAGATGTAACACCAAAAGTGGTGGCAGATGACAAAAAAGAGACTTGGCTAAGAAAATGAAATATCTATGTTACTGATTACCTAATTCCAAAATCAACTAGGGCAAGGTTCATGAAACCAAGAGGAGACTAGAGATCTAGCTATCTTCACCTGTAATAAGAATGTTCTCCCATTGATTAGAAGGCGCGTACCAGCACCCTCTGTCTCTGCGTAAATTACATGACTGTTTCCATCCAACTGGAAAATTTACAACTAAAGATTGTTCAGACCATTTCCAAACAAAAAAAAAAGATAGATCATGCTTGTACAAAAACGTGTGATGTGGCAAACCTACCTGCATTAAGAGTCCGCCATCTCGCAACGAATGTATCTCTGCTTCAATCTCTGAATCATTAATTCTTAATCTGTAGCTACGGGGTCCACCTCTTACAATCTCAATCTACAGAAGAAAATAATCATGAGCAAATGTGACAAGGATACCAACTGGATTAGATGGGTATGTAATGCATGGATATAATTAATGAGAAAAGTACAGATAATTACCATATATTTGATCCCCTCTATATTTAGAGTTACAGTCAAGTTGACAAGAGAAATGTGCTGTGAAAACGAAGCAGTTAGACAGTTTTATTCATCATATAGAAATTAGAATATCAACAGTAAGAAAATTCATCATATAGTACGATACCTTTGGCGGTATTTGACCTTTACTGAGATAACCGACATAATCGGTTACAGCACTCGAGCTCCTGCTTGATGCTTCCTGAAATATAAGAAATACGTATTTGAGGATGGAAATAGTTATCTTGTGTGCGACTGCGAGCTCATAACCACGTCATAAATCATATAGTTCTGCAGACAAGGAAATCATACATATAGAGCTCCACCAACAACTGAAAGGTACCATGGGGGGCTCTCTGCTTTAACATGCATAGCTATTCTGCTGTCTAGCCAACCAGTGTGGATCTTATTTTCTTGGTATTGCGCAGCCTGGAGAAATGAAAATTTTGAACAAAGATTACATTAAAGAATAATTGTACATGTTTTCTTAAAGAATGTACCATGTAATCAGAGTTTTTTTTACTGTGGGGTTATCTTACATTCAAGAGATCCACCGTGTAATCAACGTTGGTGCGTATCTCTCCACGAATTTGGATCTCTTTTAACCCAAGTACCATATTGGCTATTGCCAACGACCTGGATTCCCCAAAAGCAAAAACATGACCTGCGAGAAAATCATGCTGTTTAAGAAAAGCATCATGAGATACCATGAGGAAACAGATAATTACGCATGACACTTACCAAACTGAGAATCAGAAAACTCATGAATTGCTCCTCCAGACTGAAAACAAGAAATGATGATTCAGGTTAGGTTGCGTGCGGCACAACAAGATATAATTTCTAACCAAGGAAATTATCAACACGAGGAACAGGGAGATTATCATAATCTGCGGCTGTTGTGACATGTCGTGTGGTATCAAAGATTATGCATGAATGTCGTGTGGTATCAAAGATCATAAAGCATGGAATGTATACTTGCCTTAACGGAGAAATAGGCCCAAACATTGGGTTTACTTTTAAAGTTGAGCTCTTCCACTCTTCCACTAGTAGGCTTAAACCCATCATCTGGATCCTCGCTAGTAACTCTAACTGCTACACAATGACCCTTTGGCCTTGCAGACTGTGCTTTGTCCAAATCAAATTTAGTTGCAACAGCTGACATTTCCTTCCAAGCGTGATAGCCACCTCCATATTCCATTCCATAAAAGCGTCTGATCTCTGCAATGATCCTTTTATCGATTAGTATGGATGGAAAGAGATCATTTCATCAACCATTAAGTTGGAAACTTGCCTACCTGGAATGTTGTAGAGGGGTATGCCCATTCCTACTGCAACTTGGGATGCAGGTAAGTTTATGTCAGCAATCCATTCAGTCACAGGGTGTTCTACCTGCAATCTTGGATTAAGCTCCAGGAAATAGTATTCTCCTGTTTCCATGCTGTACAGATATTCCACTGTAGCAGCACCCTGATATTGCACACATTTAGCAAGCCGCCTTGCAGCCTGCTCAAGCTCTCGAACTGTTTCTGGAGGAGCAACTGTAATTGGTCCCTCTTCGATAATCTGTTGCAAGTATATGGTCAACACTATTGTTTCACAAAACATAAAAGAAATATAGCTATCAGCTACTTATTACTACTACTATTACTATTATTATACACCCTCTGTTCCTAAATATAAGACGTTTTTGTAGTTCAAATTGAACTGCAAAAACGTCTTATATTTAGAAACAGAGGTAGTAATTATTTGTCTTGCGATAGTTAATTCTTGTGGTTATGAAATCATTTGTAATACAGCCACTAGAGTTTTCAACATTCTGAGCTCAAAACTTCGAGTGCAACACATATATCACTATAGAAAAAAAAAAGTTAGTTCTTGAATTCAAAATGCAAAATTCAACTATTTATAGTACAATCTGTACTTGATAGTGACAAATGCTTCCATTAAAAGAAAATATTAACTTAGATTTGGCATAGCTCCTGCAACATCTTACACTTTGCTTAACAGTAATATGATTGCTACATCGTCCAATGAAGTTTTACTTCCCTGAAGCTCTACAACTTCTACCAATGCTCTAGGACTGATATTGGACAACACAATACGCTTCAGGAGAATAACTAACCTTTTGGTGCCTTCTTTGAACACTACAGTCCCGGCTGTGCAGTGCTGCTACGTTGCCGTGTTTGTCACAGAGCAATTGAACCTCTAGATGTCGGCTCTACAAAGGAACAGAAATGCAATATTTTAGAGACATAAACTATATCAGTATAGGCGAAGCACTCGCTGAATGATAACAGTAAAGGTGCTCTGCATCATTGTATACTCTTAGTCCCTTACCCACCTAGCATTTATATGAATATCATGTGAACACAAACAGAAAAATAAAGGAAGTAATATAACTGAATCTGTTATGACTTATCACCTGAGATGCCACCTTCATAATAAATATAGGCGATCCAGGGACTTCTCCTTGCACTTTCTTAAACAAGGCTCTCACCTCATCATCATTGTGTACCTATAAAACCATTTGGATGGCATCCAAATCATCTTTGGGTTAATCCAGAATATTTCCAGGAAACCTGAACTTCATTCTATATGGACAGGGAATGACACCGTAGAGCTGAATTACAAAGACGACCAACCTTCCTTATTCCTTTACCACCACCACCCCATGATGCCTTGATCATTGCAGGATACCCCACCACTTGACAACTAGCCACCGCTTCCTCTGTAGTTGAAACACAAGCATTCTTGTAGATCTCCTCAGGTATCGAGTGGCAGGTTTCTTGCAGAACTTTCACCTAGAGCACGACGTTAGGATAGTAGTTTTAAGCAACATATACACAGTGATGGAGAAAAAACAGTATTAGAGAAATAGGAAAAGGCACGCATACATACATGTGACCCACTCCATGGAAGAGTTGGAACTCCTGCTGCTTGTGCGATAAGAGAGGAGCCAATCTTATCGCCTAGTGCAGCCATGGCGGCTGATGGTGGCCCAAGAAAAACAATTCCTTTTTCCTTGAGCGCATCCGGAAGTTCTGGGTTCTCAGAAGCATGACCCCAGCCAGGCCAAACTGCAGAAACCTGAGTTCTATCTGCTATCTGTGACAGGACAGGTGAATTGCGAACAAACATTTAATAGCTATGGTCAAGTATCCAGCACAATGAACATGGATGACAAACTAATCCACAAGTAAGTAGGCAAAATGATAAGGGAGCAGGAGAATGATGGATGGATGAACTGCGCTAACCTCGACTATGAGCTGTACATTTGCATAGTTGTTGTTATCCGTCCCAGCGGGGACTTACAGGAACTGGTCGGCGATCCTTATGTGCTCGGCATTGACCCTGAGGTCCTCGGGGGTCGCCATGGTCACCAAAAGGATGGCCTTCTCGGTCCCAAAGGTCTCCAAGGCCCAGGCGCGGATGCTGCGCATGAACTTGACGGCAGCCATGCCATTGTTGGCAACCAGCACGCTGCGAATCGGCGAGTCGCCCCCAAGCGCCTTACAGAATTCGTCGACCGAAGAGGACATCCCGTTGACTTGGTCGGATTCCACCATTGTTGCTGTCTTGCCCCTCTAACTAACCTTCGGCACTGCACCGGGAGAAGAAAACTCCTGACTGGTTAGCGAGGAATCGAAGCACTAGGTGGGATGTTTCTTTTGGTTTTGCTTGCATACTGTGGTTGTGTATCCTCTGAACTAGAGTAGATGTTAGAATGGTGCAAACAAAACAAAAGCATACTCTGTTTAACTAGTAGTACTAGTGAATCATGAAATTCCTTTCACCCAGCAAGCGGAGAACTCGCGGCAGTAGATGAACTAATAGTCAACAGACAGCAAGCAGATTCAGATTAGACATTTCTTTGTGTTCTGTTCCCATGTGAAGAACAACTTGTGTTGACTGACTATGCGACCACACTAGCTAGCTGGAGGGAGCGAAGGGAATTGAATCCCTACATCAAATGATCAATCAATTCAACAGAAGAGAACAAGGACAAGCAGCCTCAAGAGTCAAGACCCACCTGGCCAGCAATGCTGCAACTGCTTGCAAAGAAGCAGTCCACGCGAAGGTGGTGCCCTGCCTGCTGCTTACGTTATATGGCGGGACTGGAGTGGAGGTCGTACTCGACTGGAGGCAGGATTGGAGCACACACGGAGACGGAGACGGAGAGAGAGGAGCAGTTGGTTGATCACGGGAGGGAGTCCTGCTCCGAAGAGAAGAAGAAGAAGAGGAGTGGATGGATGACAAGACCGACTCCAGTACGCACCGTAGGTGTTCGACAGAATGCCTGACGGCCGCGCGCACGGCAAGGAAGGAAGGAAGGAAGGAAGGTCGAAGATGGCGGCGGCGGGGGAGATAAGAAAGGAGGTGGCCGACTGCTCCTGCGGGGAGGGGAGCGGAGCGGCAACGGTAGGCATCCATGGGAGCGGGGAGTTGGGAGAGTGGTAGAGAGGGAGGGGCGGGTGGCAGGTTGGAGACGACGCGGGACTGGACTGGACTGGACTGGATGGATGGTTGGTGTGCCCGTCCCGCCGTCCGTCCGTCCGGCGGCATGGGCCTTTGATCGATAGATTGATGATGGACGCGGATGATGACATCTCCAATCGATTCCCCGTGCCCAGAAACGTGAACGACCTGTGAAAATTAGATTCTTGTGAGAGAAAACAAAAGACTGTTTTGGAAGCATTTTAGATACATAAATTGGGGTCAGAAATTTGCGCGCATGTGAAACACGCATCAATGTTTGTCGGCTTAAAATTCCATATTTTTTGAACCTTTTTAGTAGCATTTTTTTTCCAAATTTTATATTGTAGCAAAGGGTGCATGTGAGTTGGTGCTCACAAAAGCACTTTCTTGTGACTTACTCCCTCCTTCCATTTATATAGGGCCTAATGTGTTTTTCGAGGCTAACTTTGACCAAATATTAAAGCAATAATATATGACATGCAACTTACACAAAGCACACCGTTAAATTCCTGTGTGAAAGGAGCTTTCAATGATATAATTTTCACATTGTGCATGTCATATACTATTAATCTTGTCAATAGTCAAAGGCTGTCTTAAAAAATGCATTAGGCCCTATATAGATGAAAAGAGAGAATAGCTCAATTTTCTTTTATCTCTTGTCGCTGGTCGGCATGTAGGGTCGGATGTGCCCCATGATCTTGTGCAGTTTTTCTGAAAACAATCATAGATGCTTACATGCATGCATATACCGATATACGTACATTCACCTGTATGAACACATGCACATACATCTAACTTTATGAGCGCCTCCGTGATAATGAGCTGGCATGTAAAGTCATCATAGGTGCCTCCTAGCCGACGGGAACATCTCCTCCTAGTAAGCGAACATCACCAAAAAGATTGAAATAAATATATGAAGATGCAAGCACTAGTGTCAAGTTTAGGACTTGAACCCCTGATGGGTTGATTTCACGACAAGAAATCTAATCATCTGAGCTACACTCAATTCACTGATTTTTGCTATTAATTAGTGAAGCTAGCAGTGTTATCTCAAAAAAAATTAACATTTTCCTACGTGTGCACGAAAACTAAAACATGCTTTTGTACTCAACTACTATTTGGTTCTGAGGATATCTCTGCAATGTAGATAATCTTCGCAGAAGTTTTAGCTAACTCATCAATAACTCGAGGACTATTTTACTTTGTGTGCACTAGAAAACGAGAGTGGCGTTTTGGCACATTGGGGCATATGCTCCTGGTTTTTAAAATCTGTTTTAGACATATTTTAAAATGTCAAAAAAATCTAAAAAAATGATTTCTGCATACATCTCGACATTCTACGTGCACAGAAACTCATTTCACCGCAAACCGACAAAATTTAGTGTTAAAATAGGCTTTTCATGAGACATTCTTTTGTATTTTGTACACAAGGTGTATAAAATGTTGTTTTTTCGTGAAACTTGGCGTGCGGACAAACAATGTTGAGATGTACGCATCAAGTTTGTGTTCGGAAGTTTTTTAACATTTTGAAATATATTTTTTGATGATAGGAGCATATGCTTCCATATGCCAAAGTGAATTTCCGGTACATGCATGCTATACATAAGAAAACATCTTGATATGAGACATGACAACGCGAAGAAGTGTTGCATAGAAGCACTAATGATGGATGGACTAATGATGGATGCTCATTTACATAATTCTTATCTAAAAATCAAGGAGTGCTTTATTAACATGAACCCTTCTGAATATATACCGAGAGAGAAGAAAAATGGAACGTGCACTTAGGCCTTAGGTCATGCATACATGTGCGTTTGCTTGCTATACTATACTTGTATACACGTCTATGGAGGACCGAGATCACGTGACTTGCCTCTTGCAAGTCACACTGTAACTGGCATCCTTATATCAGCCATTCAAATGAGATCCAATGGACAGGATTGAGTTAAAACCAAACAAACAGTCTGGGACATAGCCGTTTTCAAGCACACGACACAAAACGAGGAAGTTTACGACTTTGTTTATCAGAAAATAAGAGAAGTTTGCGGATTTGCACAATGAGGCGTGAGTTTTATCGTGGATCCTTGCTTGGAGTAGCAGCTACAGAGCGGCGAGGTCGGCGCTTGTGCCCATAGTGACGGCCATCGTGCTCCCCGTGGCGGCCGCGACAACGGTGCGGAATCCTTTTTTGCCGCCGGTGCGGCCGGCTGTGGCAGCAACAAGTCCCTGTACAACGTTGACCCATCCATGTTCCAGGATTGCAAGTGAGAACCAGCCACCACTGCGTAACCAACTCTTAAGTCCAGGAGATATATTTCGTTTGCTCAATCATGTCCGTTGGATATCATGGGTGGCTGATATAGGCAGTGGCGATTCTACTGGGCATGCTTCAACAGGCTCAAGCCTGCCCTCTGAAATTGAAAAACGAAAATTTACTACTAGTTCCTAGCCCATCTCAGCCCACTGTCTAGTGTCTAGCCTGCTGTTTACCCGTTCCAACCCTTGTACTGAGAAGTTGAGCCAGCCCTTCATTTTCATCCAAGATTCGCCACTGGATATAGGGGCACCAGTTACAGCGTGACTTGCAAGAGGCAAGTCACCTGATCTCGGTCCGTCTATGAAGATTGCCATACGCCAACAGATAATTGATATGCAATGTCCAATCGATCGGTCTAGCTTGAAATGTCATATCGAGAACATCCAGTCTGCATCCTTGATGAAGCTGAAAGAAAAACTCATCGTCGCTCTTTGAATTTCTTCAAAGTAGAGTGGGGCCACCACACCCAGAAGGAATCCACTTGGGAGCATGAAGATCTCTTGCGGGCGGAATACCCTTCCTTCTTCTCCAATCGTTAGGAGTCTCGGGACTACTTTACTTAAGATACATTAGTCCCGGTTTATAAACGGACCGGCACTAATGTGACCATTAGTGCCGGTTCCAACGGTTAGGCGGGCGGGCATCATTAGTCCCGATTCGTGTTGAACCTGTAGTACCGGTTCGTGTCACGAACCGGGACTAAAGAGGTGGTGGCAGGCTGGTGTCAGGCTGGGGCCCCACCAGTCCTTTTAGTCCCAGTTCGTGGCATGAATCGGTACTAAATATTTTTCTATATAAACCATTCGTTCACCCAGCGATCAAGCTCTCTGTTCTTCCCCTTTCCTCTCCTCTCTGTTCTTCCCCAAAGCTCGAGCTCATCCTTTATTTTGCCCAAAATTTATCAAGATTTTAAGGCCCCCCATCCATCCAAGTGATCACAAAGGTTAGCAACTTTGTCCTATTATCTCACATTGCTAGATTAGCTCTTGCAATGCTCTATAATTATAGTGATTTGTGGGCTTTACTTTGGGAGTAATTATATGTGGTAGTTTATTTGATTTATATGTAATTTGAGCTCAAATTAACTCTTAGGTTGCATATGTAGGTGTGGTTTACTTAGTGCCTTCCCGTCCCCGTTCTAACCACCGTCGATCGCCCGCATCATCCCGTCGCCGGCACCACCTTGGTGAGCCTCTTGTTCTTTTTTTTAATAAAAAAAATCATGTTTGTGTGATTTAGATATATAGTTACTTGTATAATTTTCTTACACGTACGTTGTTTGTTATACATAGTGGCATGGTTTTGATATCCGTACCCCGTCGGCCCTCGCCCGGTTTATGATTCAGATGTGGTATATATTCTCTTTTATAACTATTTGTTGCATTTCGTGTTTATGACAATTATGCCGACCAACGTGACATAGATGTTTTTATCTAGGAGGTATGTGAACCGGAAATTCCAGCCGACCCTCTTGTCGAGAGGTTAAATTTAGTTGAACAAGAAAACGAGTATTTAAAAGAAAAGTTGGAAAGAATTGAAGAAGAGAAGTTGAAACTGAAGTTGTATGTTGCCGATGTCGTCGATGGTCACAAGGTCAAGATGGATGCAATGCACTTGAAGATTAGAAAATATGCCATTGATAGTGAGGCTTGGTATCGTTATGTTGTTGGATCAATTGCTACCTTAGTTGCAATCTTGATCGCATTTGTTGTTGCATTTAAATGCTTTAGCTAGAGAGTTTGTATGTTGTTTTATGAGAATAAGTGTGCATGAACTTTATGTATGAACTTATATTAATTTGGTCTTTTCGGTGTTGTGTAATGAAGATGAGCCGGAAATGGATGTACGATGATCGATGCTCTCCCCAGTTCATTAAGGGCGTGCATATTTTTCTGCTTGCGGCTAAGGCAAACAAGCAGGCGGATGGTTTTATGTGTTGTCCATGTGCTGACTGTAAGAATGATCGAAATTACTCTAACTCAAGAACCATTCACGTCCACATGTTTGAGTTCGGTTTCATGTCCGGCTATAACTGTTTGATCAAGCACGGAGAAAGAGGGGTCCTAATGGAAGAGAATGAAGAAGAATAGGATGACGACAGCTATCCTGGCCATGGGTTCCCTGAATACGATGGTACAACAATGGGGGAAGAAGCCGAGCCGGCAATGCGAGAAGAAGCTGAAGAAGAGGTATTAGATGAGCCCGCTGATGATCTTGGTCGAGCCATTGACGATGCAAAGAGAAACTGCACAAATGAAAAGGAGAGGCTGAAGTTGCGGCGCATGTTAGAGGATCACAAGAAATTGTTGTACCCAAATTGCGAAGATGATAAAAAAAAGCTGGACACCACACTGGAATTGCTGCAATGGAAGACAGAGAATGATGTATCTGACAAGAAATTTGAAAAGTTACTGATAATGTTAAAGAAGATTCTTCCAAAGGACAATGAATTACCCGACAGTACGTACGAAGCAAAGAAGACTGTCTGCCTTCTAGGATTAGAGGTGCAGAAGATACATGCATGCCCTAATGACTGCATCCTCTACCACGGTGAATACGAGGATTTGAATGCATGCCCGGTATGCGGTGCATTGCGCTATAAGATCAGCCGCGATGATCCAGGTGATGTTGAGGGCGAACGCCCCAGGAAGAAGATTCTTACCAAGGTGATGTGGTATGCTCCTATAATACTATGTTTAAAACATTTGTTCCAAAACAAAGAGCATGTCGAGTTGATGCGATGGCACAGAGAAGATCGTAAAAAAGACGGGAAGTTGAGAGTACCCGCTGACGGGTCGCAGTGGAGAAAAATCAAGAGAAAGTGGTGGGACTTTGCAAATGACGCAAGGAACATATGGTTTGGTCTAAGCGCAGATGACATTAATCCTTTTGGGGAACAGAGCAGCAATCATAGCACCTGGCCTATGACTCTATGTATATATAACCTTCCTCCTTGGTTGTGCATTGAGGCGAAAGTTCATTACGATGTCAGTGCTCATCCAAGGCCCTAAGCAACCCGGCAACGACATTGATGCATATCTAAGGCCACTAGTTCAAGAACTCTTACAATTGCGGAATGAAAAATGTGTACGTGCGTGGGATGAGCACGGATAGGAGGAGTTTGAACTACAAAGCTTGCGCTCCGTGCCCGGGAGGAGCCCCGTGCACAGCTGCGCTTGGATCCATCCGTTGAGAATCCATTGTGTCCGCCCAAATGGGCATGGATCCGGCGCTAGGCCGGCCGTAGCTACCTCGCCGGAGGCCTTGCGGTCTGTCTGGCGTCCGAACGCGCTGGCGGACGCGCAACCCTTTCGGTGGCGCGCCCATATTGGGGATGCACCATCGTCCCACGAGGCCATGGCACGGCGTGCCCGCCGTGCAAGGCACCGGCTGCGGGAGGTGGCGACAGCCCTCGCGGTGGCGGACGTCTGCGAAGCGGAGTCACATTCTCCGGCGCCCCGTATGGCGCATCAGTCCGGGCGCCGCAACCGCATCGTGGTGGACGTCGACGGCTCGTCCCCGGACGGATCTGTCATTGATCTGGCGTCCACCGGCACCGTTCGGGTTCTTGTCTCCGACGAGGAATAATAGGGCATGGGAGACGGTGGGGCCTTGAGTCCCGTGAGCTGGCTCGTGTCTCATGCCCTACCCTACCTTGCCGACGATCGGACCAACACTCTGAAGAGCGCAGGCGGCCGCTGGACATGGCCAGGGTGGAGCTGGGCAAGTGGTGAGTAGAACCAGACGAGCTCCGTTTAGATTAGGTTTCACGTTACATGTAATAATACAGATTTGAGGTATCCAGATGTGAAATACTTTTTTGAGAGGTGACCGATCACTGTCTCCGGATGCGACCGGGCGAGTCCATGGTATTTGAGGGGTCGAATTTGTTAAGCCCAGCGGTATATGCTCTAAATACTGCAGGGAAAAGGAGGTAGCAGTGTGAGTGTAAGTGTGAGTGACAGCACGTGTTGTGTTGGTTTTCACTTTCCCTACAGTAGTGGTAGTAGCTCGCGTGTCGAGGAGTAATTCATTTGCCTTTCCGTGCACAGCCCCTACTGCTCTGCGTTGCCCTGTGACTTTATTTCTTTCCATCGAAAAAGAGCAGCAGCTTCGCTTCGCCTTCACTTTACCCATCCACGGAATCTCTCTCTTAATTTCTTCTTCTTCTTCTTGTTTCCGTGTCCGTCCTCTGCTCGCTCGCTTTTCATCCTTTATTCTTTCCTGTGATCTGTCTATCGACTTCCTTTCTTCTTGTTCAGATCCAGCTGAGCAAGTGAGAATGTGGCGGGGGATCGCCATGGTTTGCGTCTGCACGATATGTATGCTGTGCTGCCTCTCGCTGCACCCACCATCCACCATGGCACTTAATTCCATCATGTGCATCTTCTTCTTCCGACCTACTAGATGCCTGTGCGCATCTCCTTATTTTTCTTCATACCAGGGAAGGTTACACGCTTGCGCTACCCTGGCCCGGTAGGCAGGCATAGCCTTGTGTGCCCGTAGTTGTTTTGGTACCATGTCCTTGTTTGGGACTGTTTGTTTTGCCACGACGATGGCCGTTGGATGTCCGGAATGGCATCGGGGCCACCCATGACTTAGCTCAAAGGGGAGTGGGTCGGAGTGGCCGGGAAAGTGTTATGGCAATAGATTGGTTCTGTTGGAACACCGTTAGTCCACCCGAATGAAAGTTCGAGGCCATGGGTTCTGTGGTGTGGGTACAATATGCTAACCTCTGCAGAGCGTGTTTAAATCTATCGATAGCCGTGTCCTCGGTCATGGACACAGTTTATAGTAGGTCACACCGTGGATCAACAGAAATATTAAACCTGCACAATAAAGCTATACTTGTGGCACGTGATATGAGAAAAGTTGTTGAGACCGTTAAGACGGTTTCTTTTGTGATCCGGAAGTGATCACCGTGGTAAGATGATGATTGTGGTTACGAAGTAACTGACATGGTAAGCGGATCTGAGAGACCCTGTTGTGAGCATTGCCACTTCATGAGTAGCATGCTAAGTTCTTGCATTTAACCTGCTTAAATATTATGTTATTGTTTGCCATTGTTGCTTTATTTGTGTGAGTTTGCGAGTACATTCAAAGTACTCACCTAGCTTGTCATGCCAGTTTCAGGAGAAGCCGTACCGGAGTTGGAGTTGCATCGTTGCATCGCAGTCTAGGCCGTGTCCACATCAATGTCCCTGTGAGATGGAGTCCTTCTACATCGTCCTTCCGATGCCATGTAGCTTTGTCGTGATGTTGAGGCCTTCGTTTATGTTCACTAAATAATGTACATATGTGCAGCAGCATCGTGTGTGTCGCTTGGCCTCGCTATCTGATGTACTATCCAACCTATGTCTCAATAAAGCGGCATATTTCTGTACCAAGTTGTTGTGTGTTGCCAGAAGACTTGATCTCTGGGCTGGCAATGCAAGGTAAACCGGTCGCTCTGAGCCGGGTTGCCACAATGGAGGAGGAGAAATCAACGATGATGAGGCCCTTGAGGCGCTGGACGGCCCGGTCCTGCTGGCGCCTGAGCTTGGCCAGCCGAGCCGCCTCCCTCGCCTTCTCCAACGGCTCCCGCTCGGAATGCTTGATGGCAAGCCGAAGAGCCTTCGCATTCTTCCGGCGGAGCCGCCGAGCGTCCGTCTCCGCCGTCATAAGCAACCAGCGTTAGACCCACGCGAGGAGCCGCTCGTCCTCGTTGGGGTCCGTTGGTAACCCACGTCGGCGGCGGACAAAGCTCTCCACAGCCTGCCCCTCCCTTGTCCGCTGCCTCTTGCGGCGGGCGGCGCGCGCCTCCGACTCCGGCGTGCGCGTCCGAGCCGGCGGGGCAGGCACAAGCACCCACCACTGCCCACGAGGGGGAGCAGCAGCCGGCGGGGCGAGGGGACGGCGTAGGGGAGGCGCGGATTGCGCTGGCCGCCTGTCGGAGCTGCCCATGGGCCGGGGGGGGAGACAGCGCCGGTGTCCGAGATAGCGCCGACGGGGAAGCTGCAACTGCGGCAAGGCTGCAGATCCAGAGCTGCCCCCGTCTCCACCTTGGATCGCTCCAAGGTGATGCGGAGGGCAAGCTCATACTCCGAATCCACCTCGTCGTCGAAGCAGCTGTTGAAGCTCGATATTGCGTCGGATTCGATTGAAATCAGTGAGGGAAGAGGAGAGAACGGAGCGAGAGAGGAGAGTGAGTGAGCTAAGGTTTCAGACCGACGAGGCCGATGGGGTTTTTTATGGGACATCCGTGGGGTTCATGGTGGGCCGAGCTTATCAGGCAGATGCGCTCTGGCCATCCCCATATTTGGGCTGGATATGAGGGATACCGGTCAGTCCGGATATTTGAGGCCCGTTTGAGGCATTTGTCTGGGTTGAAAAAACGTGACCAGGCAGTCCACCTTGACGTATGAGGCAGGTTTGAGAGGGACCTCCTATGCACCGCTTATTGCGGCAAGGAGTCGGAGTTCCACATAGGAGACGACTCACCTGGGCCGGCCCACTAGCTCTACTCCGGATAATGAAAAATTGCAAAAATAAAAAGAGCACTAACCAGGAATCGAACACGCAAACTGCTCCAGATGCGCACCGCACGCTCGCCACAGCGACACGCGAACTACTATAACAAATCTGCAGCGCCAGCATTGAAGAACCTGAACGAGTCCATAGCCACTGTAGTAACTGAAGTTTATTGCATACAATTACATATTAAAACTTCTATTAAAATTTCAAAAGTAAAAAGGAAAAACTTTTTGAAAAGAAAACATTATTTCGGAACTGAATAGAAACTAAAACCAAGTAGGAACAAAAAATTGAATACAAGAATATTTTCTAAATTATGAAGTACTTTTTGTAAACGCAAAACATCTTTTCCAAAACATGAGCATATTTTCAAAAAGGTGATACATTTTTTCAAAACTAAACTATTTTCAAAAAACTCGAGCATAATTTGAATTTGTGAACTAATTTATAAAACATAAACATTTTTTAAATTTGTGACCAAATATTTAAAACTGTAGCTCTTTTAGTATATGTGAACAAATTTGGAAAACAAGAACATTTTTCTAAATTCCAAATAATTAAAATTTGCGAATAAAAATTAAACATGCGAACACATTTGAATTTATCAACAAATTTTGAAAAATGAACATTTTTGTAACATGTGAACAAATTTTGAAAACGAAAATATGTTTTTGAATTTGCGAACAAATTTTCAAAATGGGAATAATTTTTGAAATTCCAGAACATTTTTGAATTTGTGAACAAAATTTGGAAACAGGAACATTTTTTTTATGAAATTCCCAAACATTTTTTATTTGTGAAAAAAATTTAAATATGTAAACATTTTTTTGAATTTGTGAACAAATGTTTGAAAATGGGAACTCTTTTGAAAACAAATATATTTAGTTTGTAACAAAATTTAGAAAGGAGAACATTTCTTGATTTATCAGGCATTTTCTGAAATGACGCGAACATTTTTTTGATTTACCAAACATTTTCTAAAACGAAGCGAACAAATTTTAAAATTACTTTATAACAATTTATGAACAAAATGTTGAAAAAGGAAAAAAAAATTGTAAAAATGAACAAAATTTGTAAGAGGCGAGCAATTTTTGAGAAAGGGAAAAGGTGATCATTTTTTTAGATCTATGAACAATTTGTGAGAAAGGGAACAAATACTCTAAATGCGAACATTGTTTAATTTTTTTAAAAACAAGAATTTGTTTTTAATTTATGAAGAAAATTTGAAAATGGGAACATTTTTTAAATTTTCAAACATTTTCCGTGAATCTCAAACAAAATCTTCAGAAATTACAAGCATTTTTTCAAATTAGCATACATTTTTCAAAAATGTTAACATAATTTGAAAATAGGATCAAAATTTTGAATTCTAAACAATATTTGAAATTTCCAAACATTTTAAAAAAAAGTAAAATAAACTAGAAAACTAAAAAAGGAAACAAAAGGGTACAGAAGAAAATGGAAACAGTAAAAAAGAGAAACTAAAATCAGGAGGAAAAAAAAGGTCCCAAACTGGAACAAACGAACTGGTCGAATGGGTCGGCCCAGTAGCTTCGCTGGTGCCCCTTCCCTCTGTGCGATACGGGAACAATTTGCCGCAACGCGCGGTAAATAGAGATTTTCGGTTTAAGAGGTTCGGCTGTAGATGCTCCTACTCCCCACTTTGAGTAGCCACGATGGCACATGGTGATAGGCTGACAACCAAGGCCCCACGCGGCCTCATCACCCACTTCCATTTTATAGTACCATACACTCCCCAGCAATCTCACACATCCCCACACGAACGATCAAACTCCGATCCGCCCGTCAACCATGGCTCGGCTCGCCGCCCTCCTCCTCGCCTTCGCCGTCGCCGTCTCCACCACCGCGCTGGCGCATGGCCGCGACCTCCCGACCCAGATCAAGGTGACTGACCACCCTCCCTCTCCTCTCCACATGACATGATTATTGCTCTTCTCGTGTACTCATCGCGTTTACCTTGCCGGCTTCGACCGATCCGCAGCTGACAAATGGCGGCGGCGTGGTTGGCGGCGACAGGCAGGAGTGCGTGTACACGGTGTACGTGCGGACGGGGTCGATCTGGAAGGCCGGGACGGACGCCAACATCACCCTGGAGCTCTACACCGAAGGCAACGCCGACGGCGTGGCCATCTCGGACCTGCCGTCGTGGGGCGGGCTCATGTGGCAGGGCCACTCCTACTTCGAGCGCGGCAACCTCGACATTTTCAGCGGGCGCGGGCCGTGCATGGCCAGCGCGCCCTGCCGCATGAGGGTGTCCTCCGACGGCACCGGCCCGCACCACGGCTGGTACTGCAACTACGTCGAGGTCACCGTCACCGGCCCGCACCGCGGCCGCGCCCAGCAGCTCTTCACCGTCGAGCAGTGGCTCGCCACCGACGCCGCGCCCTACAAGCTCGAGGCCGTCGTCGACCGCTGCCCCGCCGATGACGCCGCGTCGGCGTATGACCGAGTACGCCGGCGTCTTGATACGTGTCTTATTGTTTTTCATCAAAACGATCTTCCTTCGTGTGTTATGGTTCGTTAAGCCCCGTGACCAGCGTGCGCCGCGCCGCGGCACGGAGATGTACTATTAGATGAGTTCGTACTGCTGGTGGCGAAATAATTGGGACCTGATTTGTACTATGTGCCATGAGTGGGGGTTGTGACTGCTAGTTGCGGTGATGGTTTTGTACGTCGATCGATGGTGTCGATATGGCATCTCCATTTGTGTGAATCTTTGTCCATGTTTTCATGCAGTACATGTCTTCTCTCTGCTGGCCGGTGCATATGCCTGTAGATTCAGTTCCAAGCTCTAGCCACCGGTAGAACAGCGTCTGTGGCTGCATGTGTGCGTGTGTTTTTTGCCCTAGCAGGTTGTGCGTGTGCAGGGGGCGTAGGAGAGGGGAAGAGGAACGGGGGGGTGGACTGGCTTTTCCGGTTCATGTGCTCCAGTAGGCTGGTTGGGGCAGAAAAATCGGAAGGGGGATCGGTTGCTAGGGCAAAAAACACACGCACACATGCAGCCGCCGCCGCCGCCGCCGTCCCGTCCCTCGCCGGCGGCCTCCTCTGATCTGACGCATCATCGTGGGACGAGTCGTAGGGACGGTGAAGGTGGTCGGCATGTTGCGGGGCTAGCTGGTGTGGGCGCACGATCGCTCGCGGCGGGGCGCGCTGCCAGTTCTTGCGACAACCGCAGATGGTGGAGTACAGGACCCTGCGATGGGTGCCCATCTGGAAGATCAACATGACCTTCCTTCGGCTTCCCATGGCCGTCGCCGTCACGAGATTCATCGTCAAGGTCCATGTCGTCTCCTCTGACGTACGCCGGCTTCACCATCTCCCTGTTCCTCTTCGAATTCGTGTGTTGATTTATGAACCAGAAATTAAGTTAAGTTTGTCTATTTCCAAATTCCTAATGTTATCTCTTGAGATCTGAACCTGGATTTTGTTCATATAGCTGCATGTACTATTGTAAATTCCACTGACAAGTCAATGGAAAGAGTAGACCTAGAGATAATTTAAAATAGATTCTATATGCCCTTTGTTCAGTTAGGATCAACTTTGTCAGTCCACGTGCTCTGTTGGAGACCAACCCCAACGTGTATGCTACGACCAGTTCAAGAAGAACATCTCATATGTCAGGAACCACACACATGGTAGGAGATGATGTGTTTCTATGTGTACCATGTGATCTTCTGCTGTCATTTTCTTTTCTTTCTTCCAACTCTGACCCATTATCTGCTACTTTAGATCTTTGCACTTAACAGGTTAAATGATGCAAACAATCAACTCGGGAAGTGGCTGTTTTGATTAGTACTCTCTCCGTTCCAAATTAGTTGACTTGAATTTGTCTAAATACGGATGTATCTATATTTGTTTAGTGTCTAGATAGATCCGTGTCTAGATAAATATGGGTCAAATAATTTAGAACGGAGGGAGTAAATAGTATGAGAGACTAGAATGAAGGTTCTATAGGCCCGGGCAGTGCTCTGTGTACTAAATGTATTGTTATTCCTATAAGTGCAAAGCTGGACAAGTACATGATAGATTTGCTGATTACACCTTCAGTCCAAAATTCTTGTCTTAGATTTATCTAGATACGGATGTCCGTATCTAAATAAATCTAAGACAAGAATTTTGGGACGGAGGGAGTAGTCATGAGTTAGTCTCTTCCCATTCATTTTCGATAAAGGGTATTTTTATTAACTCATAATGTAGCATCAAGTGGATACAAAGCATAATGAATGACACCCGGCCTCTGCATAGCTAAGATGCACACAGACTTAACGAAGAGTCTAGCAAAGTGTATATATAAAAAGAATGACAAGTTGGCAACAGTAAAGCCATGAGTCCAAAACTATGCCAATGTCAATGGAGGAGGTGGACCGATTCGGAGATTATGTTGCCACCCATGTTGGGTAAAAATGTCCCTGACCACCCGCTCCAACCGCATACACACCGTCTTGAACAGCGATTGATACTCCGTTCGCTGTAGCGTAGACCACATACAAAGCCAGTACGTACAACGGTAAATAACCTGCATAGGGAGGAATGTTTCCATTCATTTAGTTTTTAGTCTCGAGGGAGGAATGTTTCTTGCTATATATAGATAAAAAATGGTAGTATTGTTTATCTAGATGTACGTACAACATAAAAAATCCACCATGTATAGGTTGCCATGCTTTTTGGATTGAGATTCACTATGTATTTTAAGTTCATATTGTCTTAAAGATAAGCTCAGCACTAATTGTCGGCATGCTCTTCATGGCTTCAATGAAAGATAATGAGGCTATGTAAATTGTCAATGCAGAAAGGTTCTGACAGTATATAGGATTAGTTGTAACCTTTTCTTGGATTTTCAAGAAAAATCCTGACATTACTAATCAGCTGGGCATGTACATGATAGATTTGATGATTTTTACATTGTAAATGGTCCCTTGACTTGCTCTTTACAGGTACGTACATGTGGCAATGCTCCTTAGATTGATAATATGTGCAGATTTTTGGGGATGAAAAAAATGATGAGAGGAGAGCGCCCCAATTCCTTGCTGCTTTGTGCCATTTTGTTTGCCGGTACTGATTGATGCTGCTTGTCTTTACAGGAGAAAATATCTCTTAATAACTGAGACTTTCAAGGTTGATGGTCAGAGCAGTGTTAATGGCCTCAAAGAGGCTGCAGAAGTTTGTATGACTGTCATATTCAGGGTCAGAATAGTATGCACGTTCTTCCAAGAATCGAAGCACGTTAGGAAGGTGTACATCAATTGAGATGATTGAGCAGTTCCAACTTCAAATCAGGTCACTCTTTATGGTTCAACCTTCGATCAAGATGTTCCTCTTTGTACTTGCTCACATTCATGTGAAATTGCCCTTCCTTTCTTGGATGCAACTGATGCTCTACTTCTCATGAATCATTTTCCCTTCTCAGTTGCCTGAAATTACCAGATGTTGGGTATGTTCTTCCACGATACTGCTCTTGAATTTGATATAATCCGCAGGAGCAATCCAAGAGCTAAAAACTACAATGGTTTTGCTATCAACCAAGTATTGTTATTTTTCTACCTATGTCCTAATCAGGTGCGTCACCTGCTATTGTCTTTGCCTACTAAATTATGATGAATCTTCCACTTTGTTGTCTGGTTTTCTTTATCCTCCTTACCTTTTCATGCCATTCTGTACGCTACTCATAATGCCCATTTCTTGTTATTTGCTAATGGTTGTACTGGACAAAGTATGGTCTGTTGTTGAAACACACAAGTGTGGCAACAAAGTCATACAGTGCATTTCCTGTTGTTGCTTGGTTTTATGGTTCTTAGAATGTCACTGTACTATGTATTAGGCTAAGCAAAAGTGGCTTTAGCACTGAAGAACATATGTTTATCTTTAGGAGATCTCTAAAATATTCGAGAGTGTGTTTTGTTATGAATTATTGTTGTATATAAGGAGAATAGTAAGAGAAGATCCGCAGTTGTGTCTGTAAGTTTTACTATTGTAGTTTTTTCTTCTTGCAAGACCCCAAACCATTTACCCATTTGATCCGCAGATTCGCTTACCGACTGTAAATTGTTTAACTTCCTTGCACATAAAAAGACAATATGCTTGGATTTGTGAAACAACTATACTTTTCTTGTACAATGGTGAAAGAACTACATTGTTATACTGCTCTTTGATTCAAGTTCTTCTATTCCATATCAACATAGGAGACTTGAATTACACCACAACTCATTGGCTTGCCAAAATGTAAGGATGACAACTTTGTGATGAGTGAAATTGGATGTAGTCAGTAGGGAGGGAGGGGAAATGAGGCAAACCTCTTCCAGACCTTTTGGTTATCTAATTTGTTAACTTGTTTATAATTTTAATAATTTGTTTACCGAGTTCAGCAAAGTCATCTTGGATGGGGCATTGTACATGGTGCTTGTCAGTGTTCTGAATTAGAATTGTCTAATGTATGGATTCCCTTTTGGCCGTACATCTAATTCTACAGATATTTGAATGGATCAACTCTACAACGACACATCTATTTTAGTTGTGAAGTGACAACTCGTAGGCCTGATCAAGTACAAGATTAATGGATACAACTTTTAGAATACATTTGTATAGCGTTGCTTAAGAGTTGTTTGGGTATAATATACTACGTCTTATATTTAGGAACAGAGGTAGTACTATTTTCTCTTGAATATTCAACTCAAATGTGTCTTGGCTCTTTTCCCTTCAAGGAAAATGTTCTTTTACTTTTACAATACATTCGCAAGCCGCCACTACATCTAGGGCCGTCAACACCTCATAGGTCGCTTATGATGAGATCATCAATATGGAAGGATAGGATGAAGATATGGACCCTTGGACGACAATGTCGTTGTTGTTGTAAAATGTGGTGATGGTGTTTCAATTGAAATAGGCAAGGGCAGTCGGCCACAAGGAGTTAAAAGAGCCTGGACGAAATGAACCGAGCCTTCTGTCCGTGCAGTCTACAACTTGACAAGGTTAAACACAAGATGTTTTTTTTCTGAATAGTATCTATAGCAGCATCTTACATTTGTTAATCCAATCATCCTTACCTTTTAATTTCCCAATATTACACGAAAAGCAAAAGGAAGCTCATGGAGTTTTTTTTTTTTTTGAGGAAAGGGAGAGCTTCATTCATATCAATAAGTCTGGAATACAATCAGAAGCAATTACATCTTTCGAAGCTTGTGGCACATCAGCTAATAGAAAGAAATCCCCATTCACTCTAGCATAGGCAGCAAGCTCATGTGCGGCCACATTGCTCTCTCTATGGACTTTGGAAACAGAACACGCTCCAAACTCCTTGATCATATCCTTAGAATTCTCATAACAAGCCCACCAGCTGGCCCTGCTAACATTACTATCATTCACAGCGGTCACAACAGCGTTGCAATCCGTCTCCATCTGCACTTTGTTCAAATTCAGTTTATGAGCCTGGTTAAGGCCGAAAGAAAGGGCCTGGACTTCGGCTTCCTCTGCATCCGAGCACCCATGAAAACGGCAACCAGCTGAGAAGACAATGTCACCAAAACAGTCCTTGCCAACCGCTCCCAGCACAGCCAAACCCGTGTCAGCAATGAAAGAAGCGTCGACATTGATCTTTATGTGATCTGCGGGCGGCTTAGTCCAGCCAAGCACCTCAGCATGGGGAGGCAGGCTAGAAGACTGCAAATTACCTCCATGCAACTTTTGCTTCCCCTTCACATCGTTGACAACCGGATTTGGGCTGGATAGGCACTCCCAATAATTCCTCAAGAAAATCACAGAATCTCGTATAGTAGCTTCATCTCTCCGGTGCCAAGCCCTCTAAAGAACTAGCATAAGTTTTTCCCTCATGTCACCATGGCAAATACTCAAGCTTTGCAAAAGCCAATCCGGGGAGAAGGGCATGATTGATTTGTCTTCAGGCAGTTTCCAAATTTTACTCATTTCCTCTTGGAGTTGATGCAACCACGGTCCGAGTGGCAAGCTAGAAAGCAACATGCTTTGACATTACTGTTCCTTATAAGCATGACTTTTGTTGATATGGTAGTTTTGCATTAACTCTGTAATCTTTATTTGTATGTCATCAGCTCTCTGACTATGTTTAAATGAGAGCAGTTTACATCAATAGGATATGGGCACCAAATATTAAGAAGAAAATGGGCATGGCAGAATAGTTATGGTTGGTTGCCTTGTAATATATACTCCCTCTGTCCCATAATATAAGAACGTTTTTGGCACTACACTAGTGTCAGAAACGTTCTTATATTATGGGACGGAGGGAGTATCTTTCATGTTCCCTCAGTAGAGCGCACTTGGGTAGTTATTAATTTGTTTTGATGTTTTGGGTGCTATCCTTGTTGCTTCACTGCTAAAGTATAATTATTGCCTTGGCCAATAGAAGAAGATAATGACTTGTGGAGGGTACTTTTTAATAGGTCACTGCAAACTAGAATACGACTGATATCTACAAAACATAAAAAGTGTTGAACACCAGATTTCCCTTTCTTGATAATGGCAGGAGTCTGTGGAAGAAGTCTTGGACTGCGGCGAAGAGATTTATTATCTAGCGTCACATGTTGGTTCAAAGAGATCTTGTGTTGTGGTATGTATAAGTATGCCATTTTTATCCCTCCTAAGCTCAGCCTGAAGATTAAACCTGTACGGGATCGTCGTTGCAGGACCGGCGATGGCGGCGGTGTGGCGTCGTTCCTCTGTTGAGAGCATCACAGGTAAAGACTTGGCTTGGGTGTTGTTTGTGGTTCTCCGATGCTTGCCGCTGTTCGAGCTGGTCTTCATGGGAGCTATCACGCAGCCGCCGGCGTATCCAAGACGATGGCTTTCACGGTCCGACCGAGTCCTGCTATCCACTCCGTCTCCTCTTAGGCATCAAGGGTGGGTAGTGTGTTGGCAAGGAGTTTCCGGTTAGAGTTGTTGCTTCGAGAAGGCCAGCATTTGTTGTGACGCGGCTAGATGATTGGTCTAGGACAGGCATTTTGTGTTGTGTTTGTAATTGTCACGATGGAGTGTGGATTTCGAGCTACACTTCTTGTTCGCAACAAGTTGTAGTTTCTTGTACAATTTTCTACAATATTTCTGCCTTTTATAAAAAAAGAATGCTTGTTGATCAAGAAAGAAAAGCGAGTCACACTACTTAGTTTCTTGTACAATATTTCTACAATATTTCTGCCTTTTATAAAAAAAGAATGCTTGTTGATCAAGAAAGAAAAGCGAGTCACACTGCCTTAATCAGGTATAAGCATAATCACCAGCTGACGAGCATCTAATACTGCTCATCTGCACTCTAGCTACATTAGATACTCTATAGATAGTTTTATATCGGTTATAATGAAGCATCACACCATAATCTCAATAGTAAGTGAATCGATTGTCACCCACATAACATAATCAGATTAGATGGCACTAGTATATCGCAAAAAAAGAAGACAGACAGACATCGTCTATTATCACCATCTTCTTTCGAAATACATAGATGGTTACCAAAAAAGCAACAGCCTCAGATAGGTCACATGCAGCCTTAGTTACATAGAATATATAGTACTTATATGCTAGATCAAACCAATGCCAGAAATTAAGATCCACACAAGTTGGATGGATAGCTTGTGTGTGGCCTGATGCAGCTCTAGTACAAGACAAGAAAGTAGTACCTACAAGACAAGAAAGCAGCCAGGAAGCAAAAACCAATTAATCCATCAGCGACCAACCCAGTATGGTTTATTTTTAAATAAGGGGAGAATTCAGTTGCCCAAAAGAAGCATTTTGTTGTTATATTGTTATTACCTCCTTTTTATTCTATGCCTGAACCCTGTTTTGGATGTCAAAGCAGGCCACCACCTTTGCTGCAGCCAAACTTTTTACCCAAGCGTGTCTTGAAATTAATAACGACTTCGTACTGAGCCCCCAATATACGAAGCCGTTTCAACCAGAAGAACTTCTTGGCCAGTTCATGTGTCTCCGCTGTTTTCTCCACAAACACTTTCTTCACATGCGTTGAGAATTGCTCCCTGGATTTCTTATCAATATGAGGTGATCGCAGCACGGTGTATAAGGACCGCGATTCAGGCAACCCAACCTTATGCATGTACGGCGCAAGCTCCTTCAGATTGTTCTTCTGGTTATTGAAAGATTTCATAATTATGCGTATCTTGGCAGGTGACTTGTGGGTCCTCGGGTACACATCTTCCTTGGTCTCCTCAATAGGCTTGCCAAGCTACAACAATTAACAAACTTGACATTATAAATTGCAACAAAAGGGGTAGCAAATGTCTAGATCTGTAGCCTTCTTCTAATATCATCTCCTTCGACAAGATATATGAATAGACGTGCAGTGAACTAACAAAAGTCATGAAAAAATCTGGAAAATTTTGTACACACATTTCTAGTATTGCTTTACCTATTTTTCAGAACTCGTTTTAACATACAAGATACAACATTTTGTTGCGGAGAAAGTTTACATACAATCAATGTAGGAGTAATAAAAAAGAGAAATTCCGGACCGAGCTAATTAGTGGATTGCATGAAGATTGCACTATAGGCCTATCACATAGTACAGAACATCTCCATCATATTACCCTAACTTTGTGTTTGGATGTCTGTATTGGGGACCTCTGTATTGTATTAGTTTCAATTCCATTTCAGCTAGGGAACCATAATGAACATGAATACAAATTCAGTTGGTTGGATGTTAACTGAATTGGCTCACGAAATTCTACCGAGGTTTCAATATGGAATCATGTTTGGATGTCAAACTATGGAATTGCAGAGCAACATTAGTATATGCATCAAAACAAAAGTTGTATAATGTGTGATTACAATTGGATGATTATATAGAAACAAAAAAATTAATCAAATATTCTAGAATGGTGGAGGAAGAAGGGAGTCGTGTTAATGCAGGAAGAACGGGAGCCGAGGAGGACCAAGAAGAAGGGGAGCCGTGTCTCAGCTGAGGAGGCCCGAGGGAGGAGACGGGCTATGGTGGTGGGTCACCGCAGTGCCAGGGACGAAGGGAAGGGCTGGCGCCGGAGGGGACCGCAGCCATTAGAGGTCAGATTGGATCTAACCGCGGCGAGCATGGCCGGAGACAACGGGAAGGGGCGCCGGAGAAGAGGAAGGATCAGTGGCGGAGGAAAAATGGAACGGGAGGGTCTCGACCTGCGGGGCTCCGCCGTCTGCCTAGGTGCCGCCGTCCTCTTTCTCGTGGTGGAGGGACGAAAGAGAGACTGGAAATGATTAACGAATTAAACAGAGAGAACCAAAAGGATTCAATAGAAATCAATAGGGTATTAATTTCATAGGTGAGGAAATTGACATTAGCAAAGTAGATTAGAGCTAAATCAAGCAGAGTAGAGCCGTTTTCTTCTAGATCAAAATTGACATTAGCAAAGAAACGAATAAATTCCTTTACATTGACTGCCATTGCTCTGCCCCAAACAAAACAATTTAGGTCACGATCAGATATCTAGCAAAGCAAACCTCCATGAGAATTAGGGCAATTCTAATGAGGGAGCCTAGCCTAGGTTCTGAACTGGTTTCCCTTGTAAGCTAGCCCTACTCATATGGAAATCCGAATGGCGATGAATCCAATCTAATACGTACTGCAGTTCAGTTCTTCCGTGCAACATCTGATTCGAGTTTGGCTATTAGCTGAGTAATATCCGGAATTAAAGAGTCCATTCGAGGTAAAAACACGTACCGTGGAGTTGGTGTTGTTGGATCTGGGCCGGCTGCTGTTGCTAAAAAAGCGAGAGACCGCCGTTGTCGCAGTAGCAGGAGGTGCTGGCCGTCGGAGGAGCGGGAGGCCAGCGACGGGGTTGCCGCATCCAGCACTGTCCAAGAAGCGCGAGACCGCGGCATCAGGTGGAGACGACGACCGGCGGAGCGCCAGGCCGGCGGCGTACAGGAGCATCGCCAAAGAGCAGCTCTCCCGAACCGTACTGTCACTTTCTTTGGATGAAGAGAGATCGGCCGATTCGAGCTTGGGTGTGCTACATGTTTTGAGCTTCTTAGTGGTGGGCTTATTGACTTGCTCATGTTAGGCCTTTGCCACAGAGTAGAAGAGGCATGGGACGATAAAGGATGGGTCTGGGACGACGACGGTGGTCGTGACGGAGACAGACCACGAGGAACTCAATAGGGTCCGCCAGAGAGAGCACACGGTCACCGGAGAGAGCACACATTCCACTTCAAAGCACGGTGACCGTGTTCTCTCTTCGGCGGACCCTATTGAGTTCCTCGCAGTTTGTCTCCGACACGACCACATCGTTGCCGTCGTCGTCCCAGACCCATCCTTCACCGTCTCAGGCTTTTTCTACTCTGTGGCAAAGACCTAACAGGAGCAAGTCTTAAGAAGCACAAAACATGTAGCACACCCAAGCCCGAATCGGCCGATCTCTCTCCATCCAAGTGACTGTAGGGTTCAGGAGAGCTGATCTTTGGCGATGGCTATGCTCCGGTACGCCGCCAGCCTCGCACTCCGACAATCGGCGTCTCCACCTGATGCAGCGGTCTCGCGCTTCTTGGACAGTGTTGGATGCGGCAACCCCGCCGCTGGCCTCCCGCTCCTCCGACGGCCAGCACCTCCTACTGCTGCTGCGACAGCGGTGGCCTCTCGCTTTTCAGCAACGGCAGCCGGCCTGGATCCAACAACACCAACTCCACGGTACGTGCTTTTACCTCGAATTAACTCTTTAATTCCGCATCAAGATACTACTCCGCTATTAGCCAGCTCGAATCAGATGCTACACTGAAGAACTGAACTGCAGTACGTATTAGATTGGATTCATCGCCATTCGGATTTCCATATGAGTAGGGCTAGCTTACAAGGGAAACCAGTTCAACACCTAGGCTAGGCTCCCTCATTAGAATTGCCCTAATTCTCCGAGAGGTTTGCTTTGCTAGAGATCTGATCGCGACCTACATTGTTTTGTTTTGTTTGGGGCAGAGCAATGGCAGTCAATCTAAATGAATTTATTCGTTCATTTGCTAATGTCAAATTTGATCTAGAAGAAAACGGGTCTACTCTGCTTGATTTAGCTTCTAACAATACTTCCCGAACTATGAAATTAATACCCTATTGGTTTCATTGAATCCTTTTGGGTCTCTCTGTTTAATTCATTAATCATTTCCAGCCTCTCTTTCGTCCCATCGTCCCTCCACCATGAGAAAGAGGACGGCGGCACCCAGGCAGATCGAAGACGGCGGCGCCCAGGCAAAACGAAGATGGCGGAGCCCTGCAGGCCAAGACCCTCCCGTTCCGTTTTTCCTCCGATGTTGATCCTTCCTCTTCTCCGGCTCCCCTTCCGTTGTCTCCGGTCATGCTCGCCGCGGTCAGATCCAATCTGACCTCTAATGACTGCGGCTGCAGTCCCCTCCGGCGCCAGCCCTTCCCTTCGTCCCTGGCACTGCGGTGACCCACCTCTGGCGCCAGCTATGCACCAATGCTTAATGGACAATAACATTTTACCAAATGGTAGCATCTAATACTACCAATCGAACCCTCAATCTAATGTATGAACCCAAGGAACTAGCTGTGTATATGTCCAATGAAAATGCTTCAGTGTGCAAGGCTCGCATAGAAACAGAAACAGGCATTCAAGAATGAAACAAGGCAAGAATTTAGACATGAATGATGCAATTAACTATGTCCACAGTACATAAGTTTCAGATAGTATAAACTGAATGGGATGGTCCAAATTACTAGTCAGAAACAACGGGGCAATGAACACAAGCGGTTAAAGCTTGTAAAATTGGTAGATAACCCAAGAGACACCCAGATGGTGTCTCCTCGCGCGTGTATTTTATAAACATTTGTTCGTGGCATCATGACTGGCGTAAGCTCAGATCTGTTCCAAAAGACCAACTGTAGTTTATTGCAGAAAAATGGCATAGAAATTAACTTGCATCAACTAAAACTAAACCTAGCATCGACGGGGCAGAAAAGACGCATTTTCCCCGCACAAGGAACAACCAGAAATACAGACAAAGAAAACTAGTCGGCCTAGGCCAGCAATCACAGACATAGATGCACCCAGCCATGGCATCGCACAAGGAACACAAGAGAGGATCGGATCTGGAGTAAGAGGGAAAGCGAACCTGCTTGGCCTGGGAGCCGAGAGCCCTGCGCTGCACGAACCTCATCACGTCCGACTGCTTCCTCCTGCATAGCTCCGACACCAACTTGTACGCGCCTGCCACCACGAATCCATCAAAACGAGCGCGCAATAATACGTGCGACAAGGCAAACGGACCAGGTTGCGGGAGGAAGAGGAGCTGGTAGACGGAGGGGCTCACCCATAGCTGCGGCGGCGGCTGCGAAGGCACAGTGCGGAGGCGGCGGGGAGAGGGAGCGTGGAGCCTTAGGGCTTGGAGAGAGAGTGGACCAAATGGGCCGGCACAGCGAGGCCCCTATTAAGCGTGCCTGCTATGGCCCACGGCAGCCCGTTTATAAACGGGACGGGCCGTGCCGTGCCGACACGCATGCAGCAGCTCCAGGTCCTCCGACACGCATGCAGCCTCAGACCACTCGCGCTCTCAACCGTCGTCGTATATCGCGTTCTGGGCGTTTTTCTTCGGATTTTATTTATTTATTTATTTGTTCGCACGCGTTTTTGGTTTTTTAAATGTTTTGTTTTTCAGGGTTTTCGACTTTTTGTTTTTCACCAGTCTTTCTTAACTTTTTATTGAAAAAATGCGTGAAAAACACTTTTTTCGTGATGGCATGGTTTTGCTTTCGAGAGAGGTACGGTTTTGCTTCCGTGAGAAGCACGGTCGTCTCTCTCGAAAACGAAAAAACATGTTTTCTCTTTTTTTTTGTCAGAGGCACGGTTTTGCTTTCGCGAGAGGCATGGCCGTGTCTCTCGGAAACGAAAAAATGTGTTTTTTTATTTATTTTCTTTGTCGGAGGCACGGTTTTGGTTTCGCGAGAAGCATGGTTGTGCCTCTTCAAAACAAAAAAACGTATTTTTTTTGTGAGAGGCATGATTTTGCTTCTGCGAGAGACACGGTTGTGCCTCCCAAAAACTAAAAAAAACATATTTTCTTTTTTTTTCCTTCCATGAGATTTTCCTTCCGCGAAAGGCACGGTTTTAGTTTCGACGTGCCTCACGAAAAACTTCCGGAGAGAGGGAAAAACATGCTCCCGTTTTGGTTTTTCGTTCGTTTTTTTCATTAATTTTTTTTCATCAAAATCTATCAACCTGAGATCTAGTTTCGAAGATCTCGACGCGAGGAATCCAAGGATGAAAATGGTTCGAGATTTTGACGCACGGTTTAAGAGATAAAACATTTTGTATAAACGGATCTACGAAAAAAGAAAAAACTCACAGCTAGGAAGTTGGGAGTCATCTTTACCAGGAGTACTTCTCAATTAGTGATTTCGTCCTGGTCCAGGCCCAGCACATTAGTTAAAGGCAGTGGGCCTATGGCCCATTTATCCCTTATGGAGCACACGATTTGGGGCCCATTTCGGCTGTCTTGGCCTATATAAAATTAATTCTAGTGTTCTTCTCAAAAAATATAAAAAAATAATTCTAGAAAGAAATGTGTCGCGTTGTGCCGGCACGCGGGCCTGACCATGCGGCCCTGACACGGCCTCGAGCGTGCCGCATGAGGTATGCCCTGTTTAACGATGTGTCGGCGGGCCCATGATGTGTCGGGTACGTGAGCTAATGGGCCGAAACGTTAGGTATTGCCCAGGTGGCCATGTCTGCTCTCAGGTGTCCCTAAACCGGCAAACCCTATTTGGCGCTGCAGGCGACCATTAACGTGTATTTTGCAAACTGGCGCCTGCAGCGCCCCGCACTGGGCCCGCCCATTCGAGTATTTTCCTCTTTTTTTCGAAAACACCAAAAAGTGCTCGCGCAGCAGGGTTCGGCCCCTCAACCTCTCTGATCCAACCGCTACGCACTAACCACCTCGCCATCACCACACTGGTGCACTAAAAGTTCGTTTCTCTTCTTATATTCCCTTTTCTGTTCGGTTTATACTTTTTTCTTTTTTGTTTTCTTTAATGCACCATTTTATAAATTTCGTGAACCTTTTTCTAAATTTATGAAGTTTTTTATAAATTCGTGAAGTTTTTTTCAAATTGGATGAACTTTTTCTGAAATTCGATGAACTTTTCTCAATTTCGATGCACTTTTTTCCATTTCGGTGAACTTTTTTCAAATACGGTGAACTTTTCTCAAATTCGATGAACTTTTCTCAATTTTGATGACTATATTCAATTTCGGTGAAAAAAAATTCAAATTCACTTTTTTCAAATACGGTGAACTTGTTTTTCATATTCGATGAAGTTTTTTCAAATTTGATGAACTTTTTTTAAAATTTGATGAACTTTTTTTAAAATTCGATGAAGTTTTTTCAAATTCACAATCTTTTTGTATTTTTGCGAGCTTTTGTTTTGAATTCATGGTTTATGTGAATGCGTTTTCACGTTTATGTTTTCTTTATTCAAATAGTATAATTTATAGTGGGTATATAATAGTATATGTTTAATGTTTATACTGAAGGAAAGGTCAAAGAGGTGCTGTTTTACTAAAGCTAACAAGTAACTGGCGGTGGTGCAGTGGTTAGCTAGTGTTCAATCACGTGGTCGTTGTGAGTTCGATTCCCAGTTCTCCCTGAATGAACCCTAAATTCAAAAAATAGAAAACTAAATCTGAAATTTTGTGACATCAAATATGCTCAAACTTTGTAGGTGCTTGCCAAATTTCATGCTGAAAAAATGTTTGAGGAGGAGCTCTACACAATAAAAAGATTTCACTGCTCAAAGTATTGAGCACTTTTGAGCATTGATTTTTGTTTCTCACGTGTAGAGCTCGTTGGATGATATTTTTCGACGAAAATTTGCAAGCACCTAAAACATTTGAGCATATGACTCCATGTCGGCAGGAAACCACCTGAAGAAGCAGGAGGGACTAAACTTGTCTGGTTTCAATTAGGGACTAAGATTTGCTAGTTTTGAAGTTAAGGAACCATTTGTATATTTTGAAAAAGTCAAGGATTGAAAAATATAATTTTTCCCCTTAATATATAGTAATGTATCATCTTTTTCTTAAAGAGAATTTAACCATTATATAGCGAGCATGAAAAACAAACATCGATGGCACTATCTTACTCTGGTCTTACTGTCATTTGTTACTTCTAGTAAACCACTTGAATCGGCGCCTCATTTCTCATGATCCACAAGGGATAGATGCCACCGGTAACTGGTTCCATAGGGGAACATTTTGTGCTCATGTAATCATTGTCCCACTCACACCCTATTAAATGTGTTTCCTTGGAACTTAGTGAATTATCTGATTCAAGCTCCACCCTGGCATCAGCATTTGGTTGTTCAAATGAAGCATGTTGTCAGCTAATAGAACCATGCAAATGTGATGTACTGTCAGCTATAGCTGGTTTTATATCAACTGAACTCCCTCCGTCCCAGAATATAAGACGTTTTTAGAAAGCGTCTTACATTATGAGACGGTGGGAGTAGCATATTGTGGCACCACCCGATCGGCACATATTGTAGACCCCAGAATACTGAGTATTCTATTGATCTTATTAATTAAAAATCTCGTAAGAATTCATGACCGTGTGTGCAATCGTTGCCTTCCGACAAAGAACTGCTACCGTTGTTTCTCCAACGTAAGAATTCTCCGAGTCAATTACCTGGAGTACTGCAATTGGCTGTATCGATCGATGCAAAGGCATGGGGTTATTCTAATTTTTGAAAGAAAAAAAATCCTTATTCCCTTATTATGTAGGGCACTTCTTTCTTTTCAAAACATTTGAAGTTCAAAGTTTGTTCAAAGTCAAACTTCATCAAGTTTAATAAGATTATAGAAAGTTTTACTAATACCCACATCATCAAGTATATATATACATTGTGAGTTTGCGACGAATCTAATAAAACTAATTTGGTGTAATAGATTTTAATACACTTTTCTATAAACCTAATCGAACTTAAAGAAGTTCGACTTAGGTCAAACCTAGAACTTCAGATATTTTGAAACTAAGGGAATATGTTATTGTTCATTTGTCAAGGGTTATGTAAGTGTATCTAGTGCCCCTTTAATGTTTTGGACGATCAATAATAAAAAGAGTTAAAGGGCTAATGTGTTTGTGAGTGTACACAGGTGGAGGTGTATCTACTGCCCCTTTGATGTTTTGGACGATTAATATAAAAACAGTTAAAATGGCTTATGTGTTTGTGAGTATACACAGATGGAAGTCCCTCTGGTTCAACCGAAGAATTATTACCCCTAAAATTTGTGTGAAATAATTAAAGAATCCAGAATACCTGTTGAGGAATATGAAGCCGTGGTGTAGACTTTTGTTTAACAGACCCATTTGGTCACGTGGCAAACCGTACTACTAAGGGGATACAATTGAAAGCCAACATTGAAGTCTTCGTGCACATACTCAATCGAACCTCATTCTTCTTGGAAATCTCATTCTTGGCAAGCTATTCAGGAAGTGTTTCGATTAGAGGGTAGTAATGTAAACAGTGAGGGAATTAGATCACGCTGGTAACGAAACATAATAGATAAATCTTTGTTATGTTTGGTTGATGCCCGTAAAGTAATCAGAGTTATGGTGTCTTCTCCAAGGTCGTCGCGGACGGTGGCTGCAAAGGAAGGAGAGCACACAAAGGACGGGAAGGAGAGTAGACAAGGGAGGACGACGGAGGACTAATGACAGAAGAAGGAGGATGGATGAGGGAGGGAGCCTCAACCTTGCAGCGAACGGTCCAGCCGGCGATGAGGGCGAGCTAGGGCGGCGTGAAAGGGGTCTCGACCAGGAGAAGGCATGGGTTCGGTTACTGGTCGACCATCAGAGATGGGAGGAGGTGGCTCAGAGGGGGTCAGAGAGGTGGCTCAGAGGGCTTGAAGGGGATCGAGGTGGCGCCAACACTGGTAGAGGAGTAGGAGATCTGGGAGAAGGAGGTGCATGCGGTAACACAACCTTTACCCAGGGAGGTGTGTGTGTGTGGATGATATCGTTCGAAAGCTGGGCTGGAAGCGTTCACGGAGGCAGCCCATTACGGCCTACACACACCTTCACGAAAGCAGCCCATTACGGCCTACACACACGAAACACGCGTAACGTTTTGGGTTTACACTGTAAACAGGTTATGAGGATTATTATTTTTCCGAAACAAACACCTCCTTAGCCTCAATGTCTTCGGGACATCAATGTTAAATTCTTAGTCAAGGAGTTGGATAATTTGTTCCGAAACTCAGTAAAATGCGCTGAGTTAAAAATCCGATCGATACTCACATGTCGTGTTGGCGTTGAACCTGTAAAATGAATACTCTCGCCACATCACCTCCTATATTTCTTCGGTTTCGCAACAGCACCCCTTTCTGACTAGACTTGAGACTAAGAGAAATGTATGTATTGTCAACTCAGGAGCTAAACTGGAAATGAGTCTTGGTTTTTTCTTTTTTTCTATATACCGCAAAGCAAATGAGGCGGATTTCATACGGACGTCAAGACATCTGAGAGCTTGCAGGCTAGGGCAACAGAATACAACAGCTCAAAGGATTTTATTCTTTAAACTCCAATAAATAATACAATACCACTAGTTACTTTATAGGTTTTGATCAGCTGATAAGAGAAATCAACAATAAAAATACAAACTCCTTGGAGCTCGATGCGTCGGTCCAACAACAAACCCAACGGAGTACAAGTTTTGCAACTCATGATGCTCACCAAGCATCCCAACCCTCCTTCCACTCACAATCTATTGTTCTTCATCAGCTCCACAAATTCACCAAACGCTGCAACGCCAAAAGAGTTAAAACAGTGAAGTCATATCCAAAATCGGATTAATAATGGAACTAATAATTTTCTTCCGAAAAACTGTTTTGCGTGCATGCAGTAGCCAAGAAGTTATACATACCGAAGTCTGAGTCATGGGGCCTGGGGGGGGGGGGGGGGGCCCCGGGGGGGGGGGGGGGGGACTCCGGATGGTACTGGAGAGACATAAGCTTCATCTTGGGGAACACAAGACCAGCACAGCTCTGGTCATTTAGGTTGATGTGTGTTAGTTGTACTCCTTCCGAGAGCGATTCAGGGTCCACAGCATAAATATGGTTTTGCATACCAAATCAAATGTTACATCGATTCATATGTACCAGTAATTCAAAAACGACAAAAAAAGTGGCATTCTTGTCCATAAGCTAATGAAACAACACAAAATGGTACCAACTTATAAGCATAACTTACTATCACTGCTGCTTAAGCACCAGTACAATTGGTGATGAATAATCAAACTAACCTAGGAATCTTCAGAAATATATAACTTGAAGTTCAAAAAAATGTATAAAACTTGCACAGATGACCTTATGTTGAAAGTAAGGCTTTCATAGTCCCTAGACCAAAACCGAAGCAAATAGGTTCATGTACTTTGGTAAGTAAGACTTACCAAAGTTACGCATACCTGACTATCACTACAATTTGGCAAAATATACAAGTAATAAACAAGGCAAGTAAACTAACTGAAAAGATAAGCAAAATGTGCGGGGTAAACTGACAATCTGTGCTTGTAAACTGACAATGATAGTTTCGACTAGGACTCCTATTCTTGTAATTCTTGCCGGTGTAGTGTGATCATTTTCTCAAGCATTTGGGATTCCATCAAAGTTGCCACCAAACCAGACGACGCCCTCTCTTTCACCAGCTCCGCCCACCCAACAACTAGTGAGTCATGCATTCTTGCGAGTGTAGTGTGATCCTTTGCCTTGGCTGCTGCTCCTCCCGTTGCTGTTCCTCCACAAGTAATAACTAAACTGTACCATGAATCATCTCCTGTAACCTTGTTACCTGTATGATTTTTGGCCCAGTTTTCCTCATAAACGGGATCAACTTGTTTAGATTTTTGATCGGGTTTCCTTTATAAACTGGATCAGCCAAAGCTTAAAGGAGGACTCTTAGCTTTGGCAGCTTTTTGAGTAATATATTTAGGTACGTACATATCCTCTCGCCCCGGTGACCGTTCAAAGAAAAAAAAACTATACCATAAAGAACGGCTACCCTCCGATGCTACCCTCCTTTTGAGAGCGCCCCCCCCCCCCCTACATCATTCCGAAATATGTCATCATCACGGCCCACCACACCTCATTGCCTAGAAAAACTTGTACGGGGTTTTGCCTCGGCCAACTCAACAGTTATCAATGAGATATTTTAGCGGGTGCACCCATACTACTTTTCATTAATTTTTCCGCACATAAAAATAACAACTAAACAACAATTATTTCATTTGATATAATATGAATTTCTATGATACACAAACAGTTACAATAAAAATGAATAGCAAATGACATGAATGCCCAAAAATCAAATTACTAAAAAAACAAGATAATGCACTTGATTAGCAACCCGTAAAAAAATGCATTTGATTAGCAATGTGAGTGAGAAAAGGAGGTAGGTGTGTGTGTGAGTGGCACGTACGTGTTGTGCCCCCCCCCCCCCCCCCCCCCCCCCCCCCCCCCCCCCCCCCCCCCCCCCGCGTCATTTCAGTTTCCCTCCCTACAGTAGTCTAGTCGTAGTGGAGGAGTGCACAGCCCTACTGCATTGCGGGTGCGTTGCGTTCTCGCTCAGCTGGAACAAAAGACCAGCAGCTGGGCCTCCACTTTCCCCATCCATTCTTCCCTTTCTTGTTTCCGTGTCCGTCCTCTCCTCGCTCGCTTTTCATCTTTTTTCTTTCTTGTGATCTATCTATCGACTTCTTCTTCTTCTTCTTCTTCTTCTTCTTCTTCTTCTTCTTTCTTGTACAAATCCAACTGATTGAGTCAGTGAATATGTGGTGGGGGATCTTCAACCTCGCCATGGTTTGCGTTTGCACGATTGGGATGCTGCCTCTGGCTGCACCCACCATCCACCACGGTAATTTATTCTATCATGTTCTGCATCTTCTTCTTCTTCCGACTTACTGTAGATTCCTGTATCTGTATGCGTACATACATCTCAATTATTTTTTATGTTCTCGTTTTCTTCTTCTTCTTACGTACACAAGGAGGAGGAGGAGGAGGAGGGAACCCGGCGAACGACCTGGTGGCGATGGTGAACGGCGACCGGGCATCGGCCAAGTTGCCCACCCTCCGCAACAGCAAGGGCCTCGGCTGCATGGCGCTGCAGTACATCTCCCGATGCAGCGACAAGAGCGGGTGCGCTGACGGCGGCACGCTCGCCCCGCCCTGCCGTCCGCCGGAGACCGACATCACCGAGGTCTACGCCGCCAACTGCGGGGTCGAGCTCCCCACCGTCGGCGCCATCTCAGGCCGCATCCTCGGATGCGGCTTGCACGCGGGCGTTTACGACTTCGAGATAACCAACGCCACGGTGTTCCGCGGCAAGGACCAGACGCTGCCACGCTTGTGGGCGCCGGCGTGGACGGAGGATTCTGGTGCCTCCTCCTCACCAGCGGCAGCCCCAACTCCAGCTTCCTGCTGGAGGACGCCGGCAGGGGTAGCGCGCAGACACACGGCTGCTTCAGCGACCCGGACACCCTCTCCTGCAACGCCTCCGCCGCCCAAACCAGGCGAGTCACCGCCGGATCCTCTGCCTTGGCTCCGCTTCTTCCCCTGCTGCTATTCCTCCTCTAATCTAGTGGAGTAATAGAGCTCTGTCCCAACAGAATTATTAAGCTAGCAGAGACATATACTACTACAACTCCTACTCTTGTACTCCCTCCGTTCACTAAAATGTTTTAGATATTTTAATATAAACTACACGCGGACTGAAATGAGTAAAAACATCTTATAATAATAGTGAATGGAGGGAGTACTGCACAAAGAGTGAGTCATGCATTCTTGCCAGTGTAGGGTGATCCTTTGCCTTGGCTGCTGCTGTTCCTCCACTAGTAATAACTAAATTGTACTATCAGAATTACTGTGGGCATTAAGCTTGCAGTGGCAGAGAGGGACAGATACTACTACTCCTGCAATTTTGCTACTCAACCAGCCAGTCATGTCATGCATTCATTTCCACTTGATATTTTCAAAACATTTGGGATTCATCTTTCCCCTCAAATTTTAAAATTAGAACTGCAAATTTAATCCATACTTTCAAACAAATAATTAGTACTAAGTAATAGGAGTAAAATTTACAGTTTAGCAAGCTACTACCTCTGTAAACAAATAATGTAAGATGTTTTATTATGTCACTACTTGTAACGCCCCGGCCACAGCCACCGGTTCCTGGCCGTTACGTCTGTAGGGATCTAGACTGACCCCACAGATCAACACTAGTCTTTCCTACATATTTTCTCTTCAGTTGTGTGCATCTGGGACCAACTTTTTGTTTGGTCACTCATACTAGAATTGCTCTAACCTAAACACGCTTAATTTTGAAGTTCTTTCTAAACGGGCTCCCGGGAAAAAAGGAATTCTTTGTTGATATGAGTAGGCTATCGTTCCTATTAAGTTAGGCTCTCACATACACGCCCACTCAAAGGAATCGACGTGCTTGTCGGCCCACAGGAACCTTCCCACCGGTTCCCGGCAGTAACGCCTTGAGGGATCTAGACTAGCCCCACAGACCAACACTAGTCTTTCCTACACACTTTGTCCTCACTCGTGTGTACCCGGGACAAATTTTTTCGGTCGGTCAGCCATCCTAGAATTGCTCCAAGCCAAGCACGCTTAACATTAAAGTTTTTCAAATGGGCTCCCGCAAAAGAAGGAATTCCTTGTTGATATGAGTAGCCTATCATTCCTATTAAGCTAGACTCTCACACTACTTTAGTGACCTAAAACGTCTTCTATTTATTTACAAAGGGAGTATATTGGAGTAGGATTGAAAAAACCATTTTCATCATCTATAAAATACTACTGCTATGTATATGTAGAACACTACAAACCAAGTTCATATCAGGTGGATCCGAAAATTAAGACAAGGCAGGCTACGTAGCTTACTTATAATTGCAATCGCAGGTAAAATAAACACCCTGCCGATTTAGTTACCCGCAAATCCCTAACCCAAAGGTGACGACGACGGAGAGCGAGTCGGAGTGGGAGATGGCGGCCGCGAAGGCTAACCGTAACCCAAAGATGTCGGCGCCCAAGAAGAGCAAAGAGGAGGGGGGCTGCTCGACCCCGATCCTTCAGGTCTTTTGAGCACTTAAATCTTGACCCTAATTTCTAAGTTTATAAGACTATTAGCTTTACGCTCCAATCACCTTTTGATCTCTTAAATGCTGACCCTAATTTCTAAGTTTACAAGACTATTAGCTTTATGCTCCAATCATCTTTTGATCACTTAAATTTTGACCCTAATTTCTAAGTTTGATGTTTTTTTAAAAAATACGTGAATAATCTTTTGATTCCACGAACAATATTTTGAAAATTTAATGTCAGGAACTTATTTTTTTCGAATTATTCAAACATTTTTTGTGAAATATGTGACATTTTTTATTGTCATGAGAAAAATGTATGCTTTTAAAAAATGCACAAACACTTTTTTTAAAGCGTGAACACCTTACAAAATTAATTAATTGAACATTTTTAAAGTTTCATGGTTTTTTAGAATTGTATAGAAAACCTTTTTTTCTTTAGGATCGGTAAAAACTTAAATAGTTTAACACTTTTATAAAATTATGTAAACAGATTTATTACAACATCTGAACACTTTTAAATATATTTTTTAGATGAACACTTTTAAATATTTATTTAATAAGAAAATCAAATAGATAAAGTTGGGCCAGCCCAGCACGAAGCATCAAATCCTCAACAACAAAAAAACAAGCATCCCGCCAATTTAATTAGTCACCCAGACTTGTCCCCAAACCCCTAACCCTAACCCGAAGATGGCGGCAGCGGAGGCTAACCCTAACCCGAAGAGGGCGGCCCCGCTCCCTCAGGTCTTCCCCGGCAAGGATTTCGTCGACATTCCCTTGAATGCCGACGAGAAGGGCCCTGCCTGGTCGCTGCTCGTCGGCGTCATGAGGGGCGCCCTACGCTTCCACCGTCTCCGCGTGGCGAGATCGGGGCGGATCTCCGGCCGGAGCAACGAGGTGCTGGAGATCTTTCACGACCTCAAAAGCTCGCACGGGTGCAGCAGCTTGAGGGCCGACGCCGCCCTGGCTCCAGACGGCCGCTCCCTCTGCGTCGTGCAGCAGGAGGAGAACGAGCCAACCCACGCCCTGCAGCTGCAGCTGGAAGCCGACGAGGAGGAGCTGCGGGCCGAAGCGCCCCTCCCTCCGCTGGCCTGGAGCACGCATGGCCGCTGCATGCCGTCTCCGCGGACGGCCACATATGGGCCGTGTCCGCGGGCCGCTGCTCCGTCTCCAGTTTCCACCTGGTGGTGCAACGCCTCGTCATCCACGAGGAGGAAGAGGGCGTAGCCGGAGGACGCTGGGAGCAGGTCGGCAGCCCCTTCATCCACCATTGCAAATTCGACCTCTCCTTCCCCATCTGGGGTGGCAGCTTCCTCCAGGGCTACGCGGTGCTCCCCGGCCACGGCCGGGATGGGGGCACCATGATTCTCATCTCCCTCCAGAATAGCCTCTTCTTCACCTTCGATTGCTCGGCCCCAGACTCCGGCTGTGGACCAAGGTAATCCACACCTCAGACGAGTGCTACCTCCCTATCAATGGCCGCGGCCTGTACGCACAAGAAAGCAATGCCATCTACATGCTGTGGAACAACGTGGTCTACGAATACAAGCTCGCACCGGCAGATGAAGAGCGAAGGCTCAAGCTGCATCTGCCTGCGAGGATTGACTCCGTTTGTCCTTTCATTGTAATGCAAGGAGATGGCTTCCTCGCCCATCTGGGCTCGGGGCTCATGTGCTCTGTCTGGATCAGCCTCGATCTCTCATGCGGGTGTGACCACCTACATGCCTTTGTCACCACCTTCCACATTGCTCCCCTGCCCTGGGATGTCAAGGTCCTGCACTCCACCTTCCGCCGGCTCGACATGTTGCCCATGAAACACATCCATGAATTTCAATTATGCTTTGTGCAGTAAGTTTTTCTCTCCACTAATCCATGTGTTCATTTTGGTCATCTTGCTTACAAATTAATCTTTTAATTTATCCACTAATCAACCACTTAGAGAGTATATGGATGACAAGGTGCTGCTGCCTCAACTCCATGAAGAGCAAGTGCTTGATGATCCTTGCAGGTCTAGACATTACTTTGGTTCCAAGTTTCTTTGTGCCTTCCAAGCTTCTTAATTAGTGCATGACATATTTTGCTTCTTTCATCCAGGCATTTTCTCCCACCAAGTCCTCCTAGGTACGTGAAGCCACCACGTATCCATATTGACAAGGATCACTTGTTTATTATCTGCCAAGGTGGTTCACAATCATTTATCTATAAAACCAGTCTGGATGAGATTCCAGGGTTAGAATTCGAAAAGCACCTCCTCTCAAACCACATTACATTGTACATGGAGATGATCATGGGCACAGGCATTTTTTCGGAGTAGCTCAAAACTATGTGCTGTCTCATTCCTAAAAGATGGCATGGATGTGATTAATCTTGACACCACATGTCACGCTATGGATATCCTTGCACGCCGGCCTGTTTCTGTTGACGATCCTTTTGTTATGGTTATCCAAGTTGGTCGAGCGACTTTTGCTCTTACTGAGACTCTCCAAGTTTACTCTAAGGCCCACCATGTTTCTCCTCCTGGATCCACCTCATGGGTGCGCTGCCACACAGACCAGTCTAATGTTCTTGACAGGAAGGTCAAGCTCTCGGGATATGTTGTACTGGGTGATGATTCCTTTATAGTCTGTGATAGTATCACATGTTCTTGTCTTCGGTTTGACGTCGGTGCCAAGAAGTGGCATGTTGTCATGCCTTGGACTATATGGGGAGAATACCTGCCAAGGGCTATGCTTAGAAACCGCCTTTCAAACGGCGCATGTGTATTTGTGGATGGTTTTATCTACACATGCTCAAATCGTGGGCTTGCTGCTTATGAACTACTCTCTGAAAATCATATTGTGTACCTCAAAGACCCAATCTTTTTGCCATTCTCATGGGAGAGTAAACAGTGGGAGAGCGAAAGAATTTGTTTGGATTATGCTGGCAAAGAGGTCGACTCTGGTACCATATTGTTTTGGGTGGTGCAAGGTGAATCTCTCTCCCTCTCTCTCTCAATTATGCATGGTGATCAGTTTATGAAAGATGTCATCACCTCTAATGTTCTTGTATATACAGGCGTGCCATTTCAATATAGACCCCCCAAGAATCAGCTATGGATCACCGCCGTCCAGGTTGAGACTGAGAAAACACCCAGTAAGAGCATGAAACCCGTGGAAATTAAACATCTTCTTTGTGCCGCACCTCTCATTGATCAAGTGGAAGGAATTGATCAGGAGGAAGTAATCAGAACCACATGCTTTGGGGTCTCTTTCTGATTGGTACATTTGTTGATTCTAGCCATATTTCTTACTAGACTAGATTCCACATAGATAGCGATGCTGCAAGCCGGCAACTCAGTGCAAGGATCTGTATGAAGGATTGAACTTAGGAGTGCTAGATACAGTGCTTGAAGTGAGTGAGCGAGAAATTTCCAACAGAGTACAGTGCGCGCGAGGATGGAACTTCTGAACTAAGAAGTGAGACGGATTCTGAAGTACAGGTGAGAAATCCTCCTCGTCGAGTCGACGGGTTGGTTGAATCAGTGAGTCGTGCAATGGAGTATATGTTTCATCGGAGAAATGCGACGACCCCCTGTTGGCAAGGTTTTGGTTACCGGTCGAAATTTCGAGATTTCCCGTGGTTACCGCGTATTTCCGTGCCCCTCGGTAAATCCACGTACCAAGCAAAAAATACCAGTTTTTTGAATTTTTTGAATTTAAACACTCGATTTGTAGTAAAGTACGTAGGATCTAATTAATGTCATGAGAGTTGGTTCTGGCATGTTGGTAGCAACTTAGTTCCTGTTTTAAGAGGTCTTTGGTTCAAATATTCGTTCATTAACTTATTTGAATTCAAAATTCAACTATAAATTTCGTTCAAAATATTCTCGGTATTTATCGGTATTTCTCGGTAACCGTGGTAACCGCGTTTACCAGTCCCCCTCGGTAAAAATGCCTCATTCGGTAACCAAAACCTTGCCTGTTGGCAGCTGGGTGCGATGGTATGAGCTACCTAATAATTTTGTATGCTGATTTGTTGAATAGGACGCTTGATGGAGGGCCTGAACAAAGCTAAGTGCATGAATAGGAAGAGGGGCGACCAGTACACGCAGGGTCCGAGGTTGGACAAGTTCAAGGAGATGCCGGTGAAGAAGGCTGAAGAGCAGAGAGTGGAGTTTGACGGCGCCAAGGGCGAGTGGAAGTTCAGGGTGAAGCACTTCAGCTCCTACGGGTTTGGTGAAGCTGAAGCCGACCTGGCTGCCGATTCCTTGTAGATTTATCGATAGGTGCCTGGTCGGTTGTGATGCTTTCTCTGAATGATGCTATGAGCTCCTTCCCATGTTTTTCTCTGTACATATCTTTTCTTCTTGCAGAATGCACAAAAATTACATTCTGGCACCAATCTAGCACGTGCGTGGATGGATAAATGAACGGACATCTGTGCAAATCTGGTCTATAGATTTTATTTTTGAACTTTGGCCGATAGATAATCTTGTTGCTGTCCTGAATGGAATGCATCCTTTTGGTGATCATATTGTTTGATTAGTAGAGTTATCTTAATGCCTGCGGCCTCTATATGGTTTTCCTAATATATTTTTTGTTTGCGTAATGTAATGTATTGAATTTGTTGTTTTAATACAGTATGTGTTTAGCGCGCTGAGGAGCTATGCCTGATTAACACTCTAGCAGAGCAGACAGGGTCACACCTTTGGAGACCTCTCTCGTGGGATTTGCCAATAAGGTTTCGACAAGGAGGACGGAGAGCAGCTTTCCCTCGGTTGTGTCCAGGGAAGTGAAAGCAGGAAACGCCTTGAGCTGCAGTTGATCCCATCCCACCGGTGCCTGAACCAGAGGAGCAGAACAACCCTGGACAGCTGCTGAAGGTGCAGCAACTGTAGCTTCACCTTCTGATGTTCTTGGCTTGCTCCGAGAAGAGGCGCACTGTGCTATATATGACATGTCGCCTGGGTGATTCCTGCGATAATACTAAGCAAGCATTGGAGTTGGCACATAGAATAGAAGTAGAGATGAGCAAACGCTTCAGTTTGCATGTCAGCGCTCGACGATGTTTGATGTTCTAATCATGACTAAAGTAGAAATCATCTTCGGTACAGCCATCTAAGGAAGTCTAGCACATAGATTTGGCACGATTTCTTTTTAACGAGAGTCATCTTCAGCTCATATACAGTGCACAGTTAAGGAACGCACACCAGCGCATGGACTGGCACGAGCAATTCCGCGAACAGGTTGTGGGCATGCGCCGAAAGGGCGCCGCTGCTTCCCTTCCAAAGAGCCCATGGAAAAGGCACCAAAACAAAATCACTGCGGTGCAAGGAAGGCGAGCCGCCGAGGAGACGGTGGTGAGGAGGTTACCGTGTGTAGAGAGCGAGGGGCGCGCGCGGGGAGCAGCTGCTGGCCGGAGGAGGAGGTATGCGGCTCAGTGGCGGAGCCAAGGGAGGGCCAGCGAAGGCCATGGTCACCCCCGTGCTTCGGCCTCAAGTACCCTGCCCTGCCCTTCCTGCTCTCGAACACATGGCGAGGAGCCGCCATTACCAGTTGCGAGCTCATCGTTGCCTTTTTTTCAGTTGAGCGAGCTCATCATTGCCAGGAGGAGGAAGAAGACATCCTGGGCCTGGGCTTTGAGCTGTTCCAAATGGGTAAGTACCAGTCCACTGGGCCAGACTGAAAGCCTCAAGTACTCTTATAAAAAGAAAAGTTTCCAAAGTGGCATGCTGGTTTTTGTTTTCTTCCACCTGATGAAGCTTATTGTGCATCCAACTTAATTAGTCTTCCACACATTTGATTTCTACTTTTTCCATACATTGTTTTAAAAAAAATCATCACTGTTTCGCACAAAGTGTCCTACTGGTAAGCTTGGTGGCCGGTTTTCGTCGTTTCTTCCAGTGCTTTGAGCCTTTTGACGCACAAAAGCAACAAATGGTTTTGGAATGAATGTAAAAATTGATGTATGAACTATTCGAGTAAAAACAAATTCTTCCAACTTTGCACTACAGGAAACATAAAAATAAAACAGGAAATTTTTTGAACTACTCAAAGTACTTTTCCCATGTTGTAATACAGAGAGTCATCTCTAGAAGAAAAAAAAGCAGACTAGAACAAATGATGTGTTTCTCAAACCTTTGTTGAATAACTAATAATACGGTTGTGTGCATCGCTCAATGCAGATGCGGGGCTTGCTCCCCTTTTTTTTTAAAAAAACTAATGCTCATGCCTAAACATTTTTCTAGTGGAGTTTTGCACCTATTCATTTGGAAAAGTAGTGGTTGCACCCACTTTCGGTGCATCCACGATGTGAACAGTAAATTCAGAAAAAAAATAAAGAAAGATGTTAAAAAATTCTGAAACATTGTGGATGTGATTATGAGGAAATTTTTAGGAGCTTGCAAAGTTTGGACACAAAAAAACATCAATGGTCTCCATACAAAACCAAATACAAATGATGCTCTGCACCCACGTTACTGTCCACATGTTTTCAGCGCAAACTTTGCTTTTCTGTACAGAGCTCCTCGGATGTCATTTTTGCTTCTCATTCAATAGATCTGCTGATGCTAATTTCCTGTGGTTTGAAGCCTTAAAATCAACCTGCTTATGTGCATCTTCTTTCATTTCTAAAAGGTCCTCTTTTCCTTCAGGATTCCTGCTGCTTGCAAGGGTGGGCAACGTTTTGTGTCACTTTTGGCGGCGGCACATCATGGCAGCCTTTTCTCTGGCTTGCGATGTAGCTTCTCGCCAATGGATTCGCCATTGCTGAACAGGTTTGTCAGATTGCCGTGGATTACTTAACAGCTGTTTCAACTTTTCAGACAAGTGTACTTAAACGCCTCTGTTGTAGATGAGTTCTTGCAGGCCGTGCCTGCAACTTTGCAAGCTCATTCGCGCGTCACAGTTTATTCTTGGCACTTCTCTTCCTTTTTTGTTTTGAGACGTGCAAAAGGCATGTGTGTTGATTTTCACTGAGAAGAGGAGGCTAATGTCATTCTTTTTCTCCATCACCATGTTGGCATTTTTCTGGGATGAGTCTCGCTTACCACGGTGCTTGGTCTTCTCATGAAGTTCAGCGCTGTAATTTTCATTTCATGGTCATGTAAATGTTTGTATCTTGGCCTCGTGTCTGTCCAAACTGAAGTTACACTCATTTTACTTTTCACAGATTATTGTTCTTCACTTGGAAAAAAAGTTTCACTTACTTCTGGCCAAAGGCGTCTACTTTTACTGCTGTAAAGATCCACTGCCACTTATGTGATGATCAGATGATCCACTCGTTGCATCTCAGATGTTGTTGTGGGGATGGTCCTTTTGTAGTAGTGGCAAGACGTAAAAATAAAATGGAGGGTGTGCACACTTTTTTAAAAAATAAGGTATATTCAATTGGCTTGGCTTGGCCTTAAAAATCATCTAATCATTATATGGTAAAAAGAATTGTCCCAAAATTCTGGGTGTGCCATGGCACACCCGTTAGGTACGCCACTGTTTTGTAGGGCCTTTCAATCGCATTGCGGCACTTTTAGGTTGGTTGAACTTACGGATGTAAGTAGATGGCGTTTGCATGCCCGTGATCGTCTGTGAAGCAAAGACCGCACTAATCTTTGTTACTTTATAATAACCATGTTAGTTTAATATTTCTGTTCACGGAGAATGGTGGACATGTGATTCACGGAGAAGCGACAACATCTGGAGCATGAATCCACCTACAAGTGGTTTCAAGAAGACCGCATGCATGTTTCTTCTTCACTGCTTACTGTTCTTTTATAATAGATGGATATTTGAATTTTCGCTCCAATGAAACAACCACGAATGACTTGCGTTTTGAATTATTGGGTTTTCTTTCCTGTTTTTCCAAAATCGCTTATGTTATTTGTTTGCACACCTGACCACCTTCAACGGGCCGACAGAGGATCAAAAGAAAATCTTATTGAGTTTAAAGTATATATACACCGATATGCTTGCAAAGCCAGGCACCATGGTTTCAAAACTTACATGGGACTGCTGTGAATGTCATAATTCAATAACCATCCATCCAGAGAATGAGCGTGATTGAAAATTCCTTCCTCAAATGGTGATACTTATTTAGAATAGTACTGATTGTAGCCACACGATTGTATATTGTTGTGTGAAGCACACGACCTTCATCCCGAACGGGACGACGGCCTTTTCATCTGAACAGGCACAATTTTTACGGAGGTGTAGAAGGTGATACATCGAATCGGAGTGCTCAGCGGATGGTGACCGACATCCTCCCAACGGCCACATAATGCAATTCACGAGATGATGTGGCATGAATTGATTGAGAACCATGGGGCCCCGCCCTGGAAAACAGGGGAACAGGGGAAATAGTTCATGAGGGTAAGGGGGCCAATGCCCCCCCCTCCTAATCCTATATAACTAAGTTGTTGATTTCTATCCAAAAAAACTGTTGACCCCTGCTACTTTTATTCATCTTAACATGCACACATGTCACCTCACCGCATATATCACATCATCAAAGGCCCACCTCAAGATGCATAGAGAAAAGTTTTCTGTTGTTATTAGTTGATCTCACTTCCTTCACAGTGCATACCTCTCTTTCTCTTTTTAGTTTTTCTGGCGGACCGGTCGCGCAAGATCTTTGGTCTTCCCTCGGAACCGATGAAAAAGCGGGTCGCTTCTTATGGACTCGCTCAGAATGATTCTTTTATATCTAAGGAAAGGGGATGACATTATTGCCATTGATTGAATTCGTACGTCTATCGCTATCCCGGGCCGAGGAGAGGGGGTTTCGGAAGCCGTGCCCTTGTTGGTAAAGGAAGTAGGTTTTGCTTTTGAAGGTAGGTATTTCTGGAAGCAAGGAAAATAAAGAAGGAAGTAGGTACCGGTCTAGGGGTTGCCGAGGATACGTAATTGTATTTATCCCAATATGCACACATGCCCAGTTTCCCACCTCATCAAAAACCCATCACAACTTGCTTGGAAAAAAGATTTTCATTATGTTATCCATCCAACCACAAGAGCACTTTGCTTCGGAAGTGGGCCATCGCCGTGATCATCATCTCGACAGCCGTCTTTGCATACTTGTACGATACTCTCCGACTCATCGCCTATAAAAGCTCGTCAGAGAGGGAATGGGAAACAGGCGAAAAGCTTTGAAGAGTACATACGCCGCATGAACGGCTGGGTCAAGGTGCTGGTGCAAACTTTGTGGGCAATTTGGTCGACTGGTAATTCTCTACGAAACGTTTTTTTGAAAAAGAGAGCACTCTATTCGATTTCCATTATCAAAAACCTCGTGTCTTCTTACAAATATAAAATGAACTGCGACTAAAGCAGGCTGCTTGGCGGCAGCCAAAGCAAGCATGATGCACGGATAGATGGATTGCAGAATGAGTTAAGCTCATTTGCCCCCATCAGGCCGCGAGATAAGGCAAGCTAGCCTAATGCCAGCCACCCCTTAGCGAAAGAGAGTCTAAAATGCAACACATATCCCCTAGGACTCCCACAAACCGAGGTCTCCAAAAGCACCAGCCATCAAGAACTGATTTTTTTTTTGAAACTATGATGATTTTTATAGCAAATTCGGAAACTATATACCCTAATGCAGAAAAATCAAAAAGCATCACCCTGTCGGCCTCCTGTTGGCCGAAGAGGGACTTTTCGGCCTACCATTGGCCGAAGAGGGACTTTTCGGCCAACCGCTGGCCAAAAAGAACTTTTCGGCCAACAGTTGGCCAAAGAGTCCCTCTTCGGCCAACACCGGCTCTACAGTTTTAGAAAATTCATATCAATTAGGATTTTTGGTATTTTAATTTGATTCTTTTTGCATTAGATTAGAAATTTTATGAAGTTTTTTGTAGATACAAAGTTTGACTAGATTTGAAAGTTTGAATTTGATTTTTTATGAATTTGCTCAAATCACTAGATTGCCTATAATTTAAGCTAGGAGTATTCTTTTTAGATGGTTCTTTTTGCTACTGGTTCTTTGTGACTTTTTTTATCAGTAGTAATTAATTGGTGAATTTTAGGATTATTTAAAATTAGGTTTTCATGAAAACAGTTCTGTTTTAGTGTTTTATAGGTTTTGTGCTATTCATTTAATTTTAATTGCTTTAAATTGTTTTATTTATTTTTGTGACATATTATTTTAGTTTCTGTTAAGTTATTAGTAGATATTTTATTTGTAGTATTTTTATATTTTATTTCTTTTATCCTCCATTTTCTTTCTCGCGTCGTTCTTTCCCTCCATTTTCTCCCGCTATTTTCTTTGCTGTCATTTTCTCCCGCCATTCTTTGCCGCCATTCTTTGCCTCCATTTTCTCCTGCCATTTTCTTTTTCGTCATTTTATTTGCCGCCATTCTCTCCCTCCATTTTCTCCCGCCATTTTATTTCCTGCCATTCTCTCCCGCCATTTTCTTTCCCGCTATTTTATTTCCCGCCATTCTCTCCCGCCATCTTCTTTCCCGCCATCTTCTTTCCCGCCATCTTCTTTCTCGCCATCTTCACTTCTAAACTTATAAAACGAGCCTCATGTTGTCCATGACCGTAGATAACATCGTCTGACACGGTCTGTGTCTCCTGCGTCGGTGCTGCTGGTAGAGTGTGAAACACTGTCTGAGAGAAGTCATAAGTGTTTGCAGCTTCGTCATCATCATCGGAGAGTGTTTCACACTTATGACTTCTCTCACACAGTGTTTCACACTCCACATGAAGGCATCATAGTCATCCTCCGTCGATGCAGCACTCCTTAGTGTGGCGGGAGAGAATGGCGGGAAAGAAAATGGCGGGAGAAAATGGTGGCAAAGAAGATGGCGCGAAAGAAAATGGAGGGAAAAAGATTGCGGAAAAGTATTTTTTTCATGTATAAAATGGCAATGGTTGTACAGGATTTATAAGGAACTTTTAAATATAAACTCCGATGAAGCTCAAAACAAGTTTTCTAGTAGGATAAAATAAATAAAATACAAAAAATAGTACAAATAAAATAGCTACTGATAACTAAATAGAAACAAAAAGAATATATCAAAAAAACTAAAGAAAACAATTTAAAGCAATTAAAATTAAAAGAAATGGCATAAAACCTATAAAACACTAAAACAGAACTGTTTTCATAAAAACCTAATTTTAAATAATTATAAAATTCGCCAATTAATTACTACTGATAAACAAAGTCACAAAGAACCAATAGCAAAAAGAATCATTTGAAAAAAATACTCCTAGCTCAAATTATAGCCAATCTAGTGATTTGAGCAAATTCATGAAAATTCAAATTCTAACTTTCAAATCTAGTCAAACTTGATATCTACAGAAACTTCATAAAATTTCTAATCTAATGCAAAAAGAATCAAATTAAAATACTAGAAATCCTAATTGATATGAATCTTCTAAAACAGTATAGGAGGTGTTGGCCGAAGAGGGACTCTTTGGCCAACTGTTGGCCGAAAAGTCCTTTTTGGCCAACGGTTGGCCGAAAAGTCTCTCTTCAGCCAACATGAGGCCGACAGGGTGATACTTTTGATTTTTCTGCATTAGGGTGTATAGTTTCCGAATTTGCTATAAAAATCATCATAGTTTCAAAAAAAAAGTCTCGAGAACCACGGTTTTCGGTTAAACTAGAAGCACCAAAAAAATTGTTTTCGGGACATCAAGCGCCAAGAGATCTTCTGTCGGCCGTAATCCTATGGTTCGCTCTCCACCCCAGTGTTGCTCTTAAGACCACTCCTGCCAGCACTTCATTTTTTATTTTTTTGGAACACGAAGCGGTACCCTCGCGTTGCCCCGCACCGGTGACTCGAGGGCGAACGCGAGCGCCGCCGTCGGGCCTCATACGTCTTCGATCCCTCGCCGCCGCTTGAGGCTAGTGTCGGCCAAGTCCGAGCCGCAGCCAAGGACGGCGGCCACTACAAGAAATATGTCAACTTATGACCACCACTATTGGTCACTGAATGGTCACAAATTTTCATTTATGACCTTTTTGTGACCAAAAACATAAGGTCAAAAGCTGGGCGTCGTAAACTGACTATAGCGACCTTTCTTCTGGAATGGTCGCAAACGTTTATGACCAAAATAAGTCCACTGTGGCGTTTTGGTCACTAGCAACCTCCCCAGGCCACGTAGGCATCCAGCGTGGCAAGCTGATGTGGCACAAGATTCAACCCTGTCCAATTCGGTTTTCTACATGGGCTTAGCCCAAGAATTCGGCCTTTCTATATTTTTTTCATGTGAATTTTTTGTCAGCTTCATGGACCAAGCCCAACATTGCAGCCTTTTTATTTTTGGCCCATGGCCTTTTTGTCTCAACAGTTTCATTTTTTTCTTTTTTTATAAATTGGGTTCACTAGTCAGGTGGGTCCCCATTGTCAGGTTCTAGTACTGGGTCCTAGCCATCAGGGCAATATTCTTCATTTTTTTATTTCACGCAAATAAATACCTGGTATTTAAATTGGCACACAGAAAACACACGAAATACTTCAAATATTATCAACCATCAAAGTGCTACATCATATAACACACATACAAATGTGATCAACATCAAGTTTACGATCAGATAACAAGCTCCACAATAGGAGCAGTTTACATCAAGGTTAGTCAGATGAAATCCTATGCACGACTCACTAGGCGACCATAGTCAACTGGGCCACCTTCGCTACACTAGAACAGCAATAGAACTATCATCATGCCTTCGGCCGTCGCCCTGTTACATGAATCAGAAGAGAAGAATTAAAACACTAGAGCCAATATATTATGAACAGACATATTATATAAATATATTATGATGTTCAAAAAAGTTTTATTATAAACGCATAGTTCTGGTCAACAACACTAACAATTTCAGATCAGATTCTGGAACTACCACTAGGAATTCAGTAAACTGACAGTTTGAGATCCAGTTCAAAATGTTTTAGATCAGTTTCAGATCAGATTCTGGAACTACCACTAGGAATTCAGTAAACTATATGGAGGTTCAAAATGTTTTATACTATAATAAAGAGTTTTATTGATTAATGATATTTCTGGTTCAACAAATAGTTTAAGATCCAGTTCTACATAGGGTACTGTGTCAAGATCGCAGCTTCATGTTCATGCTTGCTAGTATGTGTCAAGAGAAACCCTGAACCTGAAAGCTCAGGCTGTTGCTTATTTTGTTACTGTGTGGTAAGTACTACTAAGATCAAAATGCATTCAAGGGAGCATAAAAGCCATCCCCATTTGAAGCATGTATAGTCTACAGAGATACTAACAGGTGAACAGACAGCCCCTAGAAATTGGCTAACTACTTCTACTGTATAATATGCAGTCTACAGCGATACTAACTACTTCTACTGTATAATCACAGTCTGTAGTCACTAAATAAATAAGCTACTAAAACTACTGCTGCTGTTATAATCACAGTCCAGTTAAATTTGTGCTACTGCTGCTGTTATAAAACTACTGAAACTACTCATGCAACAATTAGCATGAGATACAAGCAGCACTAAGCACCAAGATTACTACACCAAGTCAAATTTAAGCTACTGAAAAATGGTGGAAGATTCATGACGAGAATAACAGTAGCAGAAGCTTCATGTGCTAAAATACTGAAGCTTCATGTGCAAAATTACTCAAGCTTTATGTGCAAAATTAACTGTAGGTGTTGAAGCTATTCCAAAATTATCACAAAATTTAAGCTATCATCCTGCTGCAGAAATAGCCACCGTCCAGGCCCCCGTCATCCGCCAGGCTGCCGCCAAGCTCCAGCCCCTCCAGCGGTGACTACAAGGGCCTCCTGTACAACATCATGAGAATAGTCAAGGACTGCAACATCCAGGTAACAACAAAGTTCAGCACAATAAAATAGAGCAACAGATCCATGCTATCAGACTGAGAGTCTATCATACTAACAGCACATGCTATCTTCATGCCCTATCCTAACAGTTCATAATAAGTATGAAATGCAAGAATACATAATATTGCAATTTATTCCGCTATAGCCTATCATGTTCAAACAGTGGCTCCCAAGAGTCCAGGTTCTTAGTTCATTGATCTGATGGGAGGGTAAGATCAATGCCATGTCAGTATGTCACCTTGTCTGCTAAGCAGATATGCATCTCCCTTCAACTAGAGTGGACAAACAAACAGCGAGATGATGGCACATGGCAGTGCCAGGAGGTGCAACATTTATTGAAAATGGTGGAAATGAAAAAAATTGGCACTGTCCTGTGCAAGATTAAGTAATTTGACAAAACAGGTGCAGGTTGAGTAATCCTATCACAAAACAGGATTCAAATCTTCAACAGAGGCACCAGTCGCAACACTTTGAGTGTATTCATTTTGAAATTCAAAACAATATGTGAAGGCAATAACCGAAGCTGGTTAGCGAAAACACATAGATTTGGTTCCAGTTATTGAGAATAAGCTATCGGGCAGGGTACAGACACCTCTAAGAGACAAATAAATACATGATTAACTAGAACACCTAGCTATCAGTACTAACTAGTCAACTAGCAAGAGTATCGCCAGGAACCCCATCTGATTCACCACAGCATACTACCATTCCCAGCGACCAAACCAATTTACCGAAATGCAAAGTCTTAAACAGAAGGCAACAGATCAACTTATCGGTGGCCAGCAAGAGGGCGCCCATGAAGGCGAGCTGAGCTCTCCCGTGCATGCGATGGTTGCAGGCAGGAGGTCGTTCATGTGGGGGAGGGGATAGAACGCAAATCCTCCAGACGGGTGCTGGTGGTTGGCGATGGAGGAGGTCGTCGGGTGCCTCATGCGTCCAGGCGACGATGGCAACCTTGGTGAGCCGCCATCACCAGCGTGCATGGACCTATGCCCATCAGCCGCGCGAGTGCGCTGGAGGTCGCAGCCAGATCGAGGGCTTGACGACGACCTGCGTGAGGAAGAAAAACAAATCGGGCATGTGTGAGCAACATCCAGATCGAATCAAAAGGAGAAGAGAGGAGGGCGAGAGAAGACCTTGTTGACAAGTTCCATGGTGTCGAGCGCGCGTGACGAGGGCGCGGATCCGGAAGCAACGCGGCGGATCTGCACCCTTCCCCGCCGAGGCCCTGCACGCACGCAAAAACAACGAACACCCGTCAGCCTCCGCCACCATACCGCCGCATGCAGATTCGAGGGGCGTGAGGCACCGCTCACCTTGGAGAAGGGCGCGGTGTAGAGGAGCGCCGCCGCGAGCACCGCCGCCACGGCCAGCAGTGCCAGTCCCCATCCGGGCATGGCTGGCGACGGGAAGCTGTGGCGGCGTCGATCTGGATCGGATCGAGATCTAAGGGAGGGAGAGGGCGGCGGCTGTGGGTGTGTGGAATCCGGGAGAGTGAGTGGAAGGGGAGCCGGAGGAGGTGGGGATCCGGCTCATGGAGGAGAGCGAGTGGAGGGGGACGGCGGTGTTGGGCGGAATTGATGGGGGCGGCGGCTCATGGAGGAGAGCGAGTGGAGGAGGGCGTGGCGGCTCATGCGCGGTCGTCGGAGGCGCTGCGGAGCTCGTCGCCTCGCGAGCCGCAGGGCGCGGCGGCCGCTGCTGAGGGGCGCGGGGAGGGTGGGCTTGCTGGAGCTTGTGGTGAGGAGCCGGGGACGGCGGCGGGATTGGAGATGAATCACGGGGGAGCTCGAGTGGATCTCCAACCAGCGGGATTGGAGAGGAATCGGGGGAGAGAGAGAGGAGTGGTGTGCGGTGGGGCTGGAGGTGGAGGTGGAGGCCACGCGGAGGCGGACGGCGGCGGATCTGAGGGAGGGAGAGGGGAGACGGTGGGAGACAGAGGCGAGGCGGAGAGGGAAGGACGGTGGCGGTGGTGATCTAGAAAGGAGGAGGTGGCGGCTGTGATCTGGAAGAGAGGAGGAGTGGTGTGCGGGGGAGAGAGGGGCTAGGGTTCGCTGCACGGGGGAGAGGGGAGAGGATCTGAGGGGGGAGGGAGAGAAAGAAAGAAAGAATGGAGGCGGGGGGGTGGGTGGAAAATGTCCATGAGGACAGACCTAGGGTTTCGGCTCGGGTGGGTTTGGGCCGTTGGATCCGGAAGCATCCGACGGTGGTTGATGCATGATCCGCGTGATATGCTCATGGTCCAATCAGAACGCAGCAAACCATTTGATGACCTTATGACCAATATAAATTGGTCGTGATCGATTCAAGATAAAAAAATTCATTCCATTTTTGAGTGCTCAAAATGAGTATTTTTGTGAAAGTCCTATCAAATATTTGTTCAAATGATTCCATATTTCGCACAAGTTTGCATCTTGGAATGGCAAACAATATTGACAAAGGGAGTTTTCATTTTCGTTGCACGGAAAATTCATTTTCCATTTTTCGAGTGCTCGAAATGAGGTTTTTTTGTGAAGGACCTACCATATATTTGTTGCAAAATTGGACCGAATCATTTTTATAAAATATTAGGACATATTTCATGCACAATTGACCAAATGGTTGGGTGTAAAAAGTTTTGATCCACCTCTGGTGAAAAAGACAAATTCCCGCCGATTCAGTTGGAAGCGGGTCAAATTTGAACTGCAGCTGCCTCATAGTTTGCTCTTTATTTTTTCCAAAAATCATTTCTAGGTACATAAGTATCTATTTTATCAGAGAAACACCAAAAAAATTCCAAGATTCAACCACTAGCTAGGAACGGTCATTCCCGCCGTTTTGACCGCATTTTGAGACGGGCATAAAAAATTCAAAAAAAAAATCAAAAAAATGGAAAACCTTCGCATTGTGTCATCATATGTGACCAAGTTTCCAGGAAAAATAATAAACTTGTAATACGACAATTATTTTAAAAAAAGTGTTCTCAGAAAGGAGCTATCACGTGTGGAGATCAATGGCTTTCAAGCCAAATGATCAATCTTATGGCCACATTCATGGCATAGTTTGTTCAAATGATCTCATATTGTGCACAAGGGTGCATATTGGAATGGCAAACAATGTTGCCTAAGAAAGTTTTCATTTTCGTTGCACGAAAAATTCATTTTCCATTTTTCGAGTGCTCGAAATGAGGTTTTTTTGTGAAGGACCTACCATATATTTGTTGCAAAATTGTACCAAATCATTTTTATAAAATATTAGGACATATTTAATGCACAATTGACAAAATGGTTGGGTGTCAAAAGTTTTGATCCACCTCTGGTGAAAAAGACAAATTCCCGCCGATCCAGTTGGAAGCGGGTCAAATTTGAACTGCAGCTGCCTCATAGTTTGCTATTTATTTTTTCCAAAAATCATTTCTAGGTAAATAGGTATCTATTTAATCATAGAAACACCAAATTTTTTCCAAGATTTAACCACTAGCTAGGAACTGTCATTCCCGCCGTTTTGACCACATTTTGAAACGGGCATAAAAAATTCAAAAAAATCAAAAAATTGGGAAACCTTCGCATTGTGTCATTATATGTGACCAAGTTCCAAGGAAAAATAACAAACTTGTAATACGGCAATTATTTTAAAAAAGTGTTCTCAGAAACGAGCTATCACGTGTGGAGATCAATGGCTTTCAAGCCAAATGATCAATCTTATGGCCACATTCATGGCATAGTTTGTTCAAATGATCTCATATTGTGCACAAGGGTTCATATTGGAATGGCAAACAATGTTGCCTAAGGAAGTTTTCATTTTCGTTGGACGAAAAAACCATTTTCCATTTTTCGAGTGCTCGAAAGGAGGTTTTTTTGTGAAGGAACTACCAAATAATTGTTGCAAAATTGGACCAAATCATTTTTATAAAATACTAGGCTATATTTAATGAACAATTGACAAAATGGTTGGGAGTAAAAATTTTTGATTCACCTCTCGTGAAAAAGACAAATTTCCGCCGATTCAGTTGGAAGCGGGTCAAATTTGAACTGCAGCTGCCTCATAGTTTGCTATTTATTTTTTCCAAAAATCATTTCTAGTTACATAAGTACCTATTTAATCATAAATACATGGTTTGGTGGCGATACGTCGAGGTTTGGGCGGTGGCCGAGGGCCCCAACTCTAGAGCGCGTAAACTCGCATGCCCGTCGCGTGGTCACCGCGTGACCGTAATGTTGCCATGTGTTCTGGGTGGCCTAGGCATGTCTAGTGGGTTGGGCACTTCCCAGGTTGGTGCTAGGAAGAAAATTAGAACATAAGATTCTCACGAGGAGACCGATCGATGCTCAAACATGAATTAGCAACCAAGTGTTTGATTAGCGGTACGGGAAATGCACATGGCCAATGGGAGTGAGTTTTGGCTGAGGATGATCATCTACTAAGGAGAATGTCTTCACAAATTTTTAGCTCAAAAGGAGGATCCTAGGTGGTACTTGCTTTGCAAAGTACCACGCTAGACAAAAATATGAATGTTGAAGCTGGGCTCAAAATAATGAATGGAGTGAGCTGAAATTTTGTGGAGGATGGTTATTTGGGCATAGGAAAGCATTGCAGAAAATTGATACCATTTTTACATGCCAAAGTAGTACTTCCTTCACAATGCTCTTCTATGGATAGAAACTTGGGAAAACTAGTGAGAGAGATTGGATGAATGAAATGAGCTCAAAATTGGTGTAGGTAAGTTACTTAAGTATGGTCATGCGCTGGTAAATTTTCAGATCATTTGGGTAAGCCTAGCTAGTACTTACTTCACAAAGCTTATCTCGAGGTAGAAACTTTGGAAATTTCCCGAGAAAGATTTACTAGGAAAATTGAGCTGAATATTTTCATGTGGCAATGATTTGGGTATGGAAGAGTGCCCGAAAAGTTTGAGGGTAATAGGAGGGGTCTATATAACACTTGCTTTGCAACGTGCCAATTTGGCCATAAAATATAAATTGAACCTGGGCTCACATAGATGACTTGACTGAGCTGCAATTTGGAGGAGGGTGATAATTTGGGCATATAAAGGAACTGTATAAATTTCATGTCATTTAGAGATATAAAAAAGGTACTTCCTTCACAATGCTTCTAGGTGGACAAAAACTTTGGAAATTTGCCGAGGAAGATTTGCTAGGCAAATGGAGCTGAATTTTGTCATGCAGTAATGATTTGGATAGGAAAGAGTGCCCAAAAATTCCGAGGGCAATCAAGAATATATAAATAGCACTTCCTTCATAAAGTGTTGTTGTGAACAGAATAGGAAAATGAATATTCTTGAATTAGTTTTGAACTAGGAAAGGAAGGATTTTTACATATTTGATGAAGATATGCCCCAAAGAATTTATGAGATTTTTTTGGGAATTTTGGGAATGATAGAAATATAGGTTGCTTCACAACCTAGGGCAAAAACTGCCACATGGACATGACACATAGGCAAAACTGATGAGATGGCGCCTAGTCATCACAACCCACCACAATCTACAAGGCTATGACCATCTATATTGGTCATTAACAACTAGAAATAAGGCAGCGGACTAGCACTGTTTGCTTTGTGACCATTTCGTGTAAGGAAATTACGACCTTTCTGACCAAAATGGTCGCAATGGTTTAGGGTTTGGAGCCCCCTGAACAGCTTTTGACCAATTGGTCTAAAATGGTCATAAATTTATGACCAATTCTTCGAGGGTCACTGACAGAAGGTCATAAGTTGACATATTTCTTGTAGTGGGCGGCGGGGCCGTCTCACCCTGGGAGAGGGTGCGATCTGGGCTTTGGCCCACGGTGGTCTTCCCCGGAGCAGCGGCGCCTTCGGCAGCGAGGCGGTGGCTCGTCAACATCTTTCCACCCTAGGTGGCTACCGGCCGGCCATGGGGCTTCGAGGCGACGTCCGGTGAGCCTGGCCCATGCAGGATCCAGATCTGGCATCTGCGGGCCTGTAGGGACGATGGACCTGGGCGGGCCTCGTTCGTCGTTGGTGCTGGCGTCGGCGACGACGGTAGGCGCAGTTCATTATGCGGCCGGCGGTCTGCTCCGGCGGTTCTCCTGGCGTCAGATCTGAAGTTCTCCATCTGATCCACTTCCCGCCGGATCTCGCGTCGGTGATCTTCACCGGGCTGATGGTGGCTAGGCACGGTGGTGTAAGTCGGGTCCGGGAGAAATCCTTTGGTGGCTTGGCCATCCACGTCGGTGACACCGCCTGCAGGCGCTACTTCCCTCCCTGGAGGCATCGGCGAGATCCCTTCTCTCCACCCCCTCTTCTCCGACCCAAGGTTAATTACTGTTATCCCTTGCGGATGCGGCGGCGGCGGCGCTCGGTGTCCTTACCTCCATGGGGGCGCCGTTTGGCTAGGAGAAGTTGGTGTGTGGTGCCATGTAGTTAATTCGGTCTCCTGACCCCCCCCGGAGGAAAGTCCAAAATCCGCGTGATTGGACGACCGCGATGACTTGTGCGTCATACCCTTCATGAAGGCGCCGTCTGGGGAGGCTTGGGTGTTCGGGAGAGGACTCTGGCGGAAGGGATAGGACCAGTGGCAGCAGGTGGTGTTCGCGAAGGAGGAGCACCGTGGCATCTGGCACGTCGATAACGGCGGGTCTCAGCGGCATGGAGCAGCGGGGTCTCACCGGTGGGCGTGTGATGATGGACGAGCATAGGATGGTGGCGTTGTCTGGCGTCGTGGTGGCGTCAACGACAGCTAGACCGGGCAAGGTAGATGCAGCAGTACAACACTGAGGATGGATTGGTGGCAGGTGGCTGCGGCGGCCTCATACCCGGCAGGCGTCCTGGTTGAGGAGTGCGTCGGACTGGTGGGTGCCCCATACCCAGCAGGTGTCCTGGTTGGGACCTCGGGTCTTAGATGTTAGGTTTGGTTGTGAGGTCTGTTTGGTATTAGGCCCAGACTATCAGCATCCCTTCATCAATTGGATAGGAGTAGCGATAGATGTTGCCTAGATGGTGGCTTTAGTCTTACTGTCGTATGACTTGTAAGGTCTTGTGTGAATAATTAATAAAGTGGCTGCATGCATCGTCTAGATGCAGAGGCCGAAGGTCCTCCTCCTTTTCTAAAAAAAACCATTAGCTTTTTGTTTTCTGGGTTTATCTGCAAAACAAGCCATTCATGAAGCATTTTGATGATGAGATTCACAAGAGTGCAAGGATCAGAAACCTTGTTATTATCAAACACAACACAATTTCTCAGCTTCCAGATTGTCCAAAAGATGGTAGAGGTACCTACTATTACCAGGTTTCTCTCTCTTTTGTAAAAGTTTTTGGTCCAAAGATTAAACAGGTCATTCACATTATAAAGGATATCTTGCAAATCAAAAGTACATTTCATGATATTCCAAAGTATCTTAGTAATAGAACATCTAAAAAAACAAATGATCAATGCTTTCATCATGAACAGAATGGGCATTCCCCCACCCCCATCCAGCCCCTTCTCAGCAAGTTATCTCTGGTCAAGATGATATTTATCAGTAGTAGCCAAACAAAACAGCCAACCAAAACTTTTACCCTGGGAGGCATTTTAGTTTTCCACATAAAGTTATGTGGGTATTTCACCGGATATTGTCTTTGGAGGCTGAGCTCCATGCAGCTCGGTTTTAAAAAAATTGAATTTTGTCGAATTTCCTATTTTCTACATTTCAAAAAATTCTGAAAAAATACACACATATACATGAAGGCATAACATATATGTGTATAAATTTTCAGGCCAAATTAAGTTGAAATGAGGGCTGTGCAAAAAAGACAAATTTGGGGCTTTTTAACACATGATACTATTAATCCTCTAAGGCCATGAGTTTGTCTTTTTTGTACAGGTCACATTTCAATGTTTTTCATTCTAAAATTTTACACACATAAACATAACATATTTGTTTACTTGCACAAATTTTTTTCATATTTTTTTGAAACCAGAAAAATTGAATTTTGATTTGTTTTCAAAAAAAGGCCTCTATGGCTCCCGGGAGCCAAACGCCCGCTCTCGGTATTTCACCCCATTTTCAATCAAGTATCTGTAATAAGAATTAACAATGTATATTCCATTCTTGTTTAAAGAGCATTTAATTATGTCTCTATTCTGATTCAATACTACATTAGCACAACTCTCCTTTCTCAAGAGTCTCCATATAAAATTCCCCGAAGGAAACCGAATCAAGTCCTTTTTCTAGCATGTCAGCTACTGATTTATTTTTATCAAAGCATAAGTTGTAAAGTCTAGGAAAATTGTCTTTTACAGCTTTGTCTCCTATCCACCAATCTTCCCAGAACCTCACATCTCTTCCATTACCAATAACTAATTTACATAGAGCAAGGAACAAAATTGTGAGATCAATTCAGACCAAAATTGTGAGTCCCCTATTTTTTTTCTTGTCCTCTTCTTCTTGCCATAGTAATCTAGCTCTGGAAAAATACATTCTCTTATTAACACCAACATGAAGTCCATAGAGGGACATGATAGAGTATGGTATACCAGTTAGAGAGGACTGTATCACTGTCACTCTCCCAGCACTAGCTGTTGATTTCCCTTGCCAATCGCTACATTTACTTTCCATTTTCCCTTCATGGGGTTTCCAATCTTTATTTCTAATTCTTTTTTATCTAGAGGTAACCCCAAATATTTCATTGGCAATGACCCTATAGGACAAGTAAAAATTGAGCAAAATTCTCAACTTTATTAGCAACATCTCCAAATAAAAACAACTCACTTTAATGAAGTTAATTTTCATTCCTGACATTTGTTCTAATAGGCAGAGTATACATTTAGATTATGTGCACTATTATAATCATCTTGCAACATGAAGATTGTGTCATCTACGTATTGCAACATTTAATTCCATACACAGTATTTTCCTCCAACACCCCCCTAACCAAGCCATTTGCTCTAGCTTTATCCATTAGCATAGCTAGAGCATCAGCAGCTAGGTAAAAAAATAAGAAGAGACAAGGAGTCACCCTGTCTCAACCCATTGTGTGTGGGTAAATAGGGTCCTAAGTTTTCATTAACCTTCACAGATTTTTCCTCCACTAATGGTATGCATGATCTAGTCAATCCATTTGTCTAGAAAGCCTTGCATCTAAAGCATTTATAAGACAAATGTCCGTTGACTTTATCATATGCTTTCTGGAAATCCACCTTAAATAGCAGTGCACTCTGCTTTTTTTATGGATATTATTCAGAGCTTCATGCAAAATAAGAATCCCCTCTATAATATATTCTACCCTTTACAAACGCAGTTTGTATTGGAGATATCACTTCCCAGCAACCCATTCAATCTATTCATCAAAACTTTTGTGAAGATTTTAAAGATTACATTTAATAAACAAATAGGTCTATATTTCTGACTTTTGATTTCCATCTTTGGTTTTAGGGACTAGTGTTACCATGCCATAATTAAATCTGGAAATATCAAGCACCCCAGCTAGTAAGACACAACTGTAAACCCATCCGGGCCTAGCGATTTATTATGTGTTATCCCAAATACTACATGCGGTTTTACAGCCTAAGGACCCGGGTCCAATTCCTGGAATTGACAGATGATGCATAGAGGGTTTCCTCCATTTATTGAGGATCAAACTTGGTGTCTAGTCAAACCACTCATCAAGAAATATCTTGATATTCATTTTTTTAATCTGAGGACCATGTTTATTTTGGTACTCATACTAAAATGGTTGTATGCATTCCTAGTTGGTGCAGAGGCTGGGAAGTGAAAATCTCTCCCATTTTTGGCTCTCACGCCCCCGCTAGGGCGACTCGGGTGGCGCCCAAACCCCAGCCGCCGGGGGCGCGATCTACCTATTCCCCTCCTTCCGCCGCCGCCGAAGGATGCTGCCGGGCTAAGCCCGGAAACCGACGGCGGTGGCGGGGGACTCCCTCTCTCGCGCCTTAGGGGTGGTGCGGGGCCTCTAAACGTGTGGTGGCGCGGCCGATCCAATCTATGCGGCATGGCAGCGATGGCTGCGGCAAGCGGCGACATGGTGGCCGGACCTGCCTCGGACGGCGGCAGCTGCAAGCACGGCGCAGCCCTGTACCTGGAAGGGCGGTGGCTACGGTCGGCGGCGGCACGCCATCAGGCGTTGTATCGGCGGCGGCGGCGTGGATGACCTGGTGGACTTGTCAGCGGCACATCCAGTCAGATCTGATCTGGCCGGTGCAGCTGGCAGTGGTGGCCATCTCCTTCGTCAGAGGTGGTTGGCCTGATGCTGGATGGTCAGATCTCAAGATCCGTCATCTAGTCCCGGCTGCTAGTCAGGAAGACATAGTTGCCAGTGAAAACCGAGCCGAGGGCTGGCGATGGCGATGTTCTGCGTTGTTACCTTGATGAAGGCATCGTCGTATAACTGTTGTCAACCCACTTGTGCTGCTCCGGGGGTAACCCTAGGATCTGGTCTTCCAGATCGGACGATGGCGGTTCTGCGGTATCGTTTCTCTCTTGGGAGCATCGTTTGTGGAGCAGCGCTGGAAGACAGAGGCAGGAGGTGGAGCGGCTTTGTTTTGCACAGAGCTTCGCTGGACGTGTCAAGTCATGGCTGATGATTTTTTTTTTGTTTGTTAATTTTTGGAAAAGGAGGAATGTCTGAGGATATTGGGTGTTCAAATAACAGAAGCATCTCCACTGAATGTGTTTGCCAAGTTAATTTTGTTCCCTGGAGCAAGATTGTGGCGCCGTTCGAAATTTTGATTTGTTTTGCTCTACTGCTAATTTAGCGTTACGCCGCACCTCCACTGAATGTGTTGTCTGACTTGGCATCACACCTTTGCAGCCCATAAAATCTTGTCATGCTAATTTAATTTTCTTCCAGTGACTCTCTAGGCCATGCATTTCTAGTTTCTTCAGTTCTGTGGCTTGAAGCCTTAAAATCTATACCTCTGCTTACTCTGTCATTTCTGAAAGGGCCTCTTTTCCTTCAGGATTCCTGCTGCTTGTTAGGGTGGGCAACGTTCCTGAGAGTTCTGCTGCCTGCTTTAGCTTGCGATGTAGCTTCTCGCCCATGGATTCGCCATTACTGGACAGGTTCGTCAGATTGCCGTCGATTACTTAACAGTATTTTCAGCTTTCACACAAGTGTATCTGTGTTGTGGATCAGTTCTTGCAGGCAGTGCTCGCAAGGATCAGGATAGCTTTTCGTTTACTTGTGCTGTAAATGTTCGTATCTTCGCCTCTTGTCTGTCCAAACTGAAGTTAAAGGAGTTCACTCATTTTACTTTTCACAGACTTTGTTCTCCACTTGGACGAAAAGTTTCACTTAATTCTCGCCAAACGCGTCTACTTTTACTGCTGTAAAGATCTGCAGCCGCTGTATGATAAGCAATTACTGATCTAAGAAACTGAAAGCCGATCGATTGCAAGATCAGCTACCGGTCAATTAACACAGGTGATTGCTCATCACTCACCAATTCTAGCAACAGACTTTTGCATTCAACCTTCGTACTTTACATCATGGTTGTACAAACGAAACCAGGTGCATGCATGCATGCGCACGCTTCATCGCGTACGTACGTACGTGCACGGTCGATCAGTTTCTAGACACTCGATCGTGGCTACAAGACCTAGCAGCTTACTTGCCGGGCACAAAGTTGGTGGCGAAGGCCCAGGCGTTGTTGTTGACGGGGTCGGCGAGGTGGTCGGCGAGGTTCTCGAGGGGGCCCTTGCCGGTGACGATGGCCTGCACGAAGAAGCCGAACATGGAGAACATGGCGAGGCGGCCGTTCTTGATCTCCTTCACCTTGAGCTCCGCGAACGCCTCGGGGTCGTCGGCGAGGCCCAGGGGGTCGAAGCTGCCGCCGGGGTAGAGCGGGTCGACGATCTCGCCGAGCGGGCCGCCGGCGACGCGGTAGCCCTCGACGGCGCCCATGAGCACGACCTGGCAGGCCCAGATGGCAAGGATGCTCTGCGCGTGGACGAGGCTGGGGTTGCCGAGGTAGTCGAGGCCGCCCTCGCTGAAGATCTGGGAGCCGGCCTTGAACCACACGGCCTCGCCGAACTTGACGCCGTTGCGGGCGAGCAGCTCGGGAAAGACGCAGCCGAGAGCGCCCAGCATGGCCCACCGGCAGTGGATCACCTCCAGCTCCCGGTTCTTGGCGAAGGTCTCGGGGTCGGCCGACAGCCCCGCGGTGTCCCACCCGTAGTCGCCGGGGAACTCACCGGTGAGGTAGCTCGGGGGGTCGCCGGAGAGCGGGCCGAGGTAGAGCACGCGGTCGGAGCCGTACCACGGGCTGCCGGACGACACCGGCTTGGCCTTGGCCGCGGTCTTGCGCATGGTGACGCGCGCCTCCCCGAAGAGCGCCGACGACGGCAGGTCCTTCACCGCCTTCCCGGCGAAGGACGAGGGGGAGAGCGCCATCGCGGTGGTCGCCATTGCTCGCTGGTCGAGGAGACTTCGTGCGTGTCCGGTGCGCGTGCTCTCTACGAGTGGGGCTGTGGTGGTGTATGGCGGGATGGTTTGAGAGGAGCGGCGGAGGCGGCTATTTAACCCGGCGGGAGGAAGGGGAAGGGGATGAGACGGCGGGGGCCAGAAAAATCTGATGCTCGGACGCCATTGGCGGGGGGGATATCGCGGGCGAGGGGGCGCAACGGGGGCCTCAGGGTGGAGGAACAGTTCAGTTGTGGCTGCGGCTCATGATCGCCGTGGCGGTTGGGCGATTGGGTGCTGTGGATTTTCTCGTGGCCGTGGGTTTTTCGTCGGATTTCTTCAGATCACGGGCGTGTCCAGCTACTCACTCCACTTGGCACTCAGCTCGTCGCTGATAATTCCACTGGGGACGGACGTAAACGTAGCGCTCGTTCACGTGGGATGGCAGATGTGAGAAGCTGTGGAAAACGTAGGTGTCGTGAAAGGGATGGCAGATGTAGTTTTCACAGTGACGGTTGTTCTTATCCCAAGCTGGTTAACTGCAACTTGACATTTTTTGCAAGCTTGCCTAGATATTGAGCTGCTCTGTCTACTCGTACACTCTTTCTTTTTTTTAGGGAAGTGAAGAGTTGGCATTTCTTCAGGCACCTGCCATTGCCATCCTTCTGTAACAAGCACAAGTGTTGGGACTATAAACCATGGCCATCAGTTACAGCAGTTAACCAGTCACAACAGATAAATGTATAGAGAAGGGGCTGCGTGTTCTGAGCCTCTAGTAGGTGATTTCCATGCACCTCTTCAGCCCCTAAAATAAGGTTTGTACATGATGCATAGAACTTGAATATGAATTTTTTTGGCACTTAAGCTTGGAAGTATAGAAAGAAGTGGTATTCAGGAGTTTTGTCCAAGGTCAGGGGTACATCATATCTGATATATGTTCTTCTGATCCACTTTGAACTGTATATCTTAAATGGAAATTGTGCTTGCTATGTTTGATAAGGATGTGCTCCCTATTCTGAGCCCATCTGTAACTAATTTCCATGCATCTCTGCAAAAAATCTAAGGTTTGTACAACATTCTAGTTTATTCTCCTAGCTTAATGCTGGAGCACAGATCTGACGAGTTGCTTTCCATCGGGAGGTTTGTAATCCATGATTCCAAAATCTTGTGTTACATAAGTGTGAAATGACTTTGTACGATCTGGTGATACATCATCTCGGAGGTCCCTGTCTATATATGAAGAAGATAGACTTCTTGAAAAGTGAGATATTTACTGTTGGGGCTCACAATGAGATCACAGCCTATTATGCCCGCGCGCCGGTGAAATATCTTTAGGTCCCTCTAAGTTTTTCTTTGTTGAAATCCATTGATTAGGAGTTCCTTGAACAAAAGATGCTTTGGCAATTGGAAGCCTGGAAAGGGAACAATCTTTCTATGGGAGGTACGCTTATCTTGAGTAATGCTAGTTTTATCCAATATGCCCTTGCATCATATGTCCATGTTTCTTATGAATAATAATATTGTGATTGAGAATTTTGGAAAAGATATTCATTTTGTTAAATGGGGTGGAGTTTGCAGATCTAAAGCTAAGGGTGGTTTGGGAGTTAAAGATCCGGGGAAACTAAACATCAGGCTCCTCTGTAAGTGGTGGTGAAAATTAGATGATCATGATGACCTTTGGCAAGATGTTGTTAAATCTATGTACTTCAGAAAGCACATTGTGCCTAGCTAGAGTTAAACCCTGGTTTGAAGATTCTCCTGCTCAGAAAAATCATTTGAAAGTGAATGAGGTATTTCGCGTAAAGGGGGAGTGATGAGATTTTGGAAGGACCCATAGGAGGACAGCGTGCCTTTGGTTGAGAAATATCATGCGCCTTATGGTGTTTGGCATATTCAGGAATGTAATGGTCCTAATGTTTTTCAACTTCAATTTCATATTCCCTTTGGCATCGTCTGTATTCTTAGTGGACTGGTCAGTGGCCTGAGATTACCCAGAATCTCTTAACCTAAATCTAGGTACTAATCTTGACGTGGTGTCTTGGTCCTTAACTACTAACAAGTTGTTCTCTACTATATCTTTCTATTCCAATATTAGAAAAGATATTTCTAGGGTACATCATGAGTGGATTTGGAATTTTGATCCCTCGGTTAACAAAAATTGTAAAAAATACAAGAAGTAAAAGGAATTTAGTCGCGGATCCATTGATTCTTCTCTCCGATTAAAATTTATTACTTACCGCTTTCTTTTATTTGGATATGGGGTGAGGAGAGAGGATTTAATATTTATTCACAAACGGTTATAGCGGATCATATATTCGTGTATATAATATACAGAGATATGTTGAAAATGGACTTCCTTTTAGCTGAAGCTTTATGTGGCAGCTCTTTCAAGATTTAATTCTAACTATGTTTAACATGAGAAAGTGTTGTTAGACATAACCCTATAAGGTTGAAATAACATGATCTTGATTTCTTAACTAGAAAACCTTTGAAGCGGAATATTAGTGACAAGCTGTGATTGGCATGGACTAATAGAGGATTCCCCATGATGTCTGCACCTTGGGGCCTCGGGGTAGATGGCAGCAGGAAGCCGCTGGAATAGCCTAGTGGTGGCTCGCGGTGGAGACGGTCTTGTGAGTCCCCGTTAATGCACTTTTAGGATCGATTGTTAGGAGGTCGGGGGCCCGTACGTACGCAAGTCATCCTAGATGGGAACGACCTCCTCCTTTTATATGTGACACTACGTGGACCACAGACGGAAACCAAAAGTAAGATATTGGTGCCTCCGATCTGAGCACAATCGTTAGGGGAGGAGACTTTGTCTCCCATATTTTCTCTCGGTTAACAACGACATGAGATCAATTCCAACATTCTTCCGTTGATAGTAAGGTCAACAAACATCATAAGCCACTCTCAATATAAATAATATACCAAAGTAAGGTGTTGCAATGACAGATGAAGTGCCACTTAACCTCAATACTTATAGTATATCATTCTACCTCAAAATGGAATACATAGTACTTTATGGGAGTTGGTTTATTTGATGGTCCTAAATTTCCAGGATCTAAAAGCTTCCCTAACCCATGCCGACAACCTTATCATAAAAGGGTAAATGCTAAGCCTTAGTTAGAGGAACCTCAAAAACTTACAAATCAAACATCGTATGTTTGATAATGAACTCTATATTTCACAACAATGATATAATGTCAGTGGTTCTGGCAATACCAATTGACTAGTTGTTACTCACATAGAGAACTGCATGTTCATGATCGAAATAAGTTGTTTAAGTATGTTGCCTACCACAGTACCACTACCATTTCGGGAATAAGATTCCTTTAACATACAACTTTCCCGATAGCCTCTTAACATGCCATGAATTCGTTTGCATCATTGATTATTTCATGATTTTCCTTTATGAGCTCCTCGACGAATCTCCTCATGCAACGGTGTACATGTAACTTTACATGAAAGTCCTAATATCTACACATCTGGCCAAAACAATGTCTGATTAACCCACAAATTTGAGGTTATCAAACTCGTTATGACTGAGCATGTTATCTTTATTGCCTTGCATATACTGCGAAAACTTGATATCAGCTTTCCAGTGGTCTAGTTCTAGGTTAAACACATTTTTTACCAAGTATCCTGATCATAAATAAGAGGGTGCGGTGATACTTTAATACATGACGTTTCTGATAGCTGAAGCATAAGGAACTGACATTATCTGATCAGTTTAAATGGTTCCTCAAACACTTAAATGTCCAACTTTATTGCCCTCGACATTAGGAGCAATTGAGATAGAGCACTAATGCACAATGTGTTCCTTTTGGGCTCCATCGATGTATTCCACCATAATAGGACTTGTAATCCTCTTGGACTTATGTCCCGGTGATTCTCCATACATTTAATGCATGCAAAAACACCAAGATGCTATATGTCACTATTGGGAGACGGAAAATTCTTGGTTTAGCCAATGAGTTTTCATCTACATAATGTAGTGAACTTTCTCCCCCAGACTTAAGGTACCATTGTATAAATGTTTGACTTAGTTCATAAAATGAATTATTTAGACAACATGCCTTATGTTACCTTTCTTTCATGACAAAACCTTCTAGTTGAGCCAGTAAAACATTCTTTAAGCCGACATAAAAACATGACATGAGCATCATGACAATTCCACAATCTAGACTAGATAAAATATGTCATCACAATAAATTTCCTCTCTCTTTACTATGAGCATTTTGGCTACAATGCTTTAACCTTTCGAGTTTTCCCTCAACGTAGAATGTAAGTGGGGATTGTCTAGATTTTCCCTAGTGGGGATTGTCTATAAATTATATAGATTTGCATCGGTATAGGGCGGATGGTGGAGAAGAACTTAATGTAGTGTGACACATTATTACAAACAATGTTTGGTCAGAAATATAATCATACACCACATGTTACATTAATATCATAATCGACATTAGACTGGCAAACTTTCCAGTTTAGCATCAATGTGTGCTTCATATTATTCATGAGGTAAGTACACATAAATAAACCATGATAAAAGGAGTTAGAACATTAGTGTGATTTCATTCATTCTTCTATAAGTAAAATTTGTTGCATCTTAATCAAAGATATAGCATTAGTGTGTGCTTTTCATACACTCTCCAAATAAGAGTTCTCGTTAGTTCCATCTTAATTAGAAAAAATTATATGCGATTGGATTGGTTCCCCTACACAAGGGATTTGGACTACTAGGAACAAAGTTATCTTTGATAAATTTGTGACGGATCGACATTGGAGGGCGTTTATTCTAGGTGTTTGTTTCTTCTTCTTCTTTCATGGACATGTTGCGGAAGAAATAGGACAGATCTAGCCTGAAGGGTGGGAAGGCCAAGTTTATGCATAAGGCGATGACGTTGAGGCATGGCGAAACCGGTATAAGCGTTGGGAGTGAGCACCTGAACCGTAGAGCGAATGACTCGTTGATGATCAATGTTGCATGCCTTGTGCCTATGTTGTGGAGGCTTCTTTTGAATACTGTGATAATTTTCTTCTTGATATGTAATGAGTTGGGTGTGAAACTATGCTTTGGTGCTATCAGTGTTTTATCGCCCGTAATGGATGAAGACTATGAGCTCTAATGGCGTATGAGACTTAGTACATTTTTCTCAACGAATCAATATGGTAGTGTGGACATTCACGACAAGTTTCTATTAGTGCACCAGCTCACTATTCATTCTCTTTCTCTCTCACTATTTGTAACAAACATGTCTTTTGAGTTGTGCCCAATGGAAAAGGGCTTAATCCAGTTGGATAAAGTGAAGTACCACTTGTCAAAAGTACATTTTCTACACTTAATATTTGTTGTAAAGTACGCAATTGAAGTATATATGTATAGGTAAATAGTAAACTAAATTTTTGCATCAACTTTATTTGATACCAATTAATTTGGTGAAGAGTCTGCACAAAACTTATTCCAGTTTATAAACAACATGCGAAGTTAATAACAATTCAGGTACCTCCGCTTTGTTTTGGTCTGATCCTTGCGAGATGTTTCTTTGGTAAACTCTTGGTCTCACATGTTTTCATTTGACATCAACTAGAATTGCTATGTTAGGGATATAGGGTCAGCTATTCACCTAGCAGGTTGTTTCATCTTCCCTTGTGTGAGGAGGTGTATGCTCCATTTATGCAACTACAAGTTTGAAGAGACCAGGTTGTTCATCCCGACAGCAAAGATATTTGGAGTTACCTAGGTGCCCATGCACTTCCAATGTTGCCAAATTATATAAGGCTCAAATTGGTTCTTGTAATCACATCCAAGCAACTGAATGGGTTTAGAAAAGGTTTTTCCATATGAAACACAAAGTTTTCTTCTACTTATTGGCAAATAATAGATTAAATACTAGAGCATTGTTGCAAAGGAAAAATATTAATCATTCTTGATTACACCTGTGGCATGCATGGAATGTACACTTTGAAAACTAGAGACAACTCTTTGTTGACTGCCCATTTGCCAACCACCGTTGGACTTATATTTTCCCACATTGGGATCCACCTCATGGAAGTATTTAAAAAATTGTCAAGCATTTCAAGGGGATGATGGCAATTCCTTTCACCGAAGATCTTCATTCTCATTGCTTGGGCTATGTGGTTGATAAGGAATGATTTAATTCTTAGAGGTATTCAACTGAGGTTATACAATTGTAGAAGAAAGTTCAAGAAGAAATCAAGCTCTGCGCAAAAAGGAAGAAAAATTGTAATCTTTAGAAATTCCGCGTTCCACTACATCAATTCTTTGTTATACTTTTTTCTTTTCTTTTCTTTTTCTTTCTTTTCTATTATGTTGTAAGCTTGTAGCTCCTTTCTTAGTAATATGCAGTGAGAGAAATCATGATGTTTTACGCAAAAAACACCCAACCATTTGTGATGCAACTTCCAGACAACCACACTATGAACCCAAAGGTGGCCATCCAAGCCGAATAACATAGGCTGGCCTGGTAGCACGCGCGCACGACACGTAAAAGGCTCGGCCCAACATAGGACTAAAAGGGCCATGCCTAGGCCGCGACACATTGTGTGTCATGCTCGTCCGCTTACGCGAGGCACTTGTGGCAAGCACGACACAACCGATTAGTAGCAAACTATACTTTTTTAGATTTTTATGTATTTTTCTTTATTTTCCAAAATAATTTGGCCAGAAAGGCTCGCGGGTCATGTTCCATAAAGGCCACACATGCCCTGCTCGACCCGTCTAGTTAATGGTGCGACTATGTCTCGCCTAACGCGAGATAGTAGCACGTCTCGCCTCAACAGGCGCCAGAATGGGACGGCCCAGCGCAAACCACAAGCCTTCCACGCTCTTTTTTTCATTCCCCTTTTCCCATGTTTTCTTTCATTTTTTTGATTTACTTTTTTACTTTTCCTTATATTTTGGAATATTTCTAAAATAACTATTATGAAGTCACTTTACTTACTAATTTTAAAAATGTTAATCGCTCATTAGAAAAATATAAAACATGTATAAAAATGTTTCTAATGTGTATGACAATAAGTAGACATCAAAACATGTATATGAAAAAAAATGTTAATCATGTATATGAAAAATATTAACATGAATATAAAAAATATTCCTAATGTATGCAAAAAAATATGTATATGGAAAAAACTAGACATCAAACATATATATGGTTTAATAAATGTTAATCATGTATTTTGAAAATGTTGAACATGCACATAAAAATATTCCCGATGTATACAAAAAATGCATTACAATGTGTATGGAAAAAGGTAGACATAAAAAAATAAGGTTTCAAAAATATTAATCTTGTATGTGAAAAACAATAAATATGTATATAACAATGTTCTTGGTGTATATGAAAAAAAGTTGATGTCAAAATATATGTTTGATAAAAATCATGTATTTGAAAAAATGTTCAACATGCACACAAAGAATGTTTATACCATGTTCACGTAGGGTCTTAATTGAATTCGAGTGAACGAATAAAAGCACGAAAAATGGGTCGCCGGGGGGGGGGGGGGGGGGGGGGGGTCCCTCAGGTGGGAGACATATGCAATACTCGCTATAAGGCTAGCCATAGTGGGGTAACTTAGATAGTAACTTAACACATCCCAAGACAATTTTGCTTATGTGGCAAGTATTTAATGAGGAAAGAAGTGTTTGTGGTAACATAATATGTTACTGTAACATAGCGTTTCCCGAGACGAAATGAGTCTATGAGCTAATAAATGAAGCAATCTATGATACTACTGTTGGGGAACGCAGGAAATTTCAAAAAAATTCTACGCACACGCAAGATCATGGTGATGCATAGCAACGAGAGGGGAGTGTTGTCCACGTACCCTCGTAGACCGAAAGCAGAAGCGTTATAATAACGCGGTTGATGTAGTCGTACGTCTTCACGGCCCGACCGATCAAGCACCGAAACTACGGCACCTCCGAGTTCTAGCACACGTTCAGCTCGATGACGATCCCCGGTTTCCGATCCAGCAGAATGTCGGAGAAGAGTTCCGTCAACACGACGGCGTGGTGACGATCTTGATGTTCTACCGTCACAGGGCTTCGCCTAAGCACCGCTACAATATTATCGAGGATTATGGTGGAGGGGGGAACCGCACACGGCTAAGAGATCAATGAACAATTGTTGTGTCTTTGGGGTGCCCCTGCCCCCGTATATAAAGGAGTGGAGGAGGGGGAGGGTCGGCCCTCTCTATGGCGCGCCCTAGGGGAGTCCTACTCCCACCGGGAGTAGGATTCCCCCTTTCCTAGTAGAACTAGGAGCCCTTCCAAGTAGTAGGAGTAGGAGGGAAGGAAAGGGAAGGGAAAAGGAGAAGGAAGGAAGGGGGCGCCCCCCCCCCTCCCTAGTCCAATTCGGACCAGCCCATGGGGAGGGGTGCGGCCACCCTTTGAGGCATTTCTCTCCTTTCCCGTATGGCCTATTAAGGCCCAATACGAATTCCCGTAACTCCCCGGTACTCCCAAAAATACCCGAATCACTCGGAACCTTTCCAATGTCCGAATATAGTCGTCCAATATATCAATCTTTATGTCTCAACCATTTCAAGACTCCTCGTCATGTCCCCGATCTCATCCGGGACTCTAAAGTCCTTCGGTACATCAAAACACATAAACTCATAATATAACCGTCATCGAACTTTAAGCGTGCGGACCCTACGGGTTCGAGAACTATGTAGACATGACCGAGACACGTCTCTGGTCAATAACCAATAGCGGAACCTGGATGCTCATATTGGCTCCTACATATTCTACGAAAATCTTTATCGGTCAAACCGCATAACAACATACGTTGTTCCCTTTGTCATCGGTATGTTACTTGCCCGAGATTCGATCGTCGGTATTTCAATACCTAGTTCAATCTCATTACCGGCAAGTCTCTTTACTCGTTCCGTAAAACATCATCCCACAACTAACTCATTAGTTGCAATGCTTGCAAGGCTTATAGTGATGTGCATTACCGAGTGGGCCCAGAGATACCTCTCCGACAATCGGAGTGACAAATTCTAATCTCGAAATACGCCAACCCAACAAGTACCTTCGAAGACACCTGTAGAGCACCTTTATAATCACCCAGTTACGTTGTGATGTTTGGTAGCACACAAAGTGTTCCTCTGGTAAACGGGAGTTGCATAATCTCATAGTCATAGGAACATGTATAAGTCATGAAGAAAGCAATAGCAACAAACTAAACGATCAAGTGCTATGCTAACGGAATGGGTCAAGTCAATCACATCATTCTCTAATGATGTGACCCCGTTAATCAAATGACAACTCATATGTCTATGGCTAGGAAACTTAACCATCTTTGATTCAACGAGCTAGTCAAGTAGAGGCATACTAGTGATATACTGTTTGTCTATGTATTCACACATGTATTATGTTTCCGATTAATACACTTCTAGCATGAATAATAAACATTTATCATGATATAAGGAAATAAATAATAACTTTATTATTGCCTCTAGGGCATATTTCCTTCAGTCTCCCACTTGCACTAGAGTCAATAATCTAGTTCACATCGTCATGTGATTTAACATCAATAGTTCACATCACCATGTGATTAACACCCATAGTTCACATCGTCATGTGACCTACACCCAAATGGTTTACTAGAGTCAATAATCTAGTTCACATCGCTATGTGATTAATACCCAAAGAGTACTAAGGTGTGATCATGTTTTGCTTGTGAGGGAAGTTTAGTCAACGGGTCTGCCACATTCAGATCCGTATGTATTTTGCAAATTTCTATGTCAACAATGCTCTGCACGGAGCTACTCTAGCTAATTGCTCCCACTTTCAATATGTATCCAGATTGAGACATTGAGTCATCTGAATCAGTGTCAAAACTTGCATCGACGTAACCCTTTACGACGAACCTTTTGTCACATCCATAATCGAGAAACATATCCTTATTCCACTAAGGATAATTTTGAACAATGTCCAATGATCTACTCCTAGATCACTAGTGTACTCCCTTGCCAAACTCAGGGCAGATTATACAATAGGTCTGGTACACAGCATGGCATACTTTATAGAACCTATGGTTGAGGCATAGGGAATGACTTTTATTCTCTCTCTATCTTCTGTCGTGGTCGGGTTTTGAGTCTTACTCAACTTCACACCTTGTAACACAGGCAAGAACTCCTTCTTTGACTGTTCCATTTTGAACTACTTCAAAATCTTGTCAAGGTATGTACTCATTGAAAAACTTATCAAGCGTCTTGATCTATCTCTATAGATCTTGATGCTTAATATGTAAGCAGCTTCACCGAGGTCTTTCTTTGAAAAACTCCTTTCAAACATTCCTTTATGCTTTGCAGAATAATTCTACATTATCTCCGATCAACAATATGTCATTCACATATACTTATCAGAAATGTTGTAGTGCTCCCACTCACTTTCTTGTAAATACAGGCTTCACCGCAAGTCTGTATAAAACTATATGCTTTGATCAACTTATCAAGGCGTATATTCCAACTCCGAGATGCTTGCACCAGTCCATAGATGAATCGCTGGAGCTTGCATATTTTGTTAGTACCTTTAGGATTGACAAAACCTTCTCGTTGCATCATATACAACTCTTCTTTAATAAATCCATTAAAGAATGCAGTTTTGTTTATCCATTTGCCAGATTTCATAAAATGCGGCAATTGCTAACATGATTCGGGCAGACTTAAGCATAGATACGAGTGAGAAACTCTCATTGTAGTCAACACCTTGAACTTGTCGAAAACCCTTTTTGCGACAATTCTAGCTTTGTAGATAGTAACACTACTATCAACGTCTGTCTTCCTCTTGAAGATCCATTTAATCTCAATGGCTCGCCGATCAATGGGCAAGTCAATCAAAGTCCATACTGTTGGGGAACGTAGTAATTTCAAAATTTTCCTACGCACATGCAAGATCATGGTGATGCACAGCAACGAGAGGGGAGAGTATGATCTACGTACCCTTGTAGATCGCAACGGAAGCGTTGACACAACGTAGAGGAAGTAGTCGTACGTCTTCTTCCCGATCCGATCGATCCAAGCACCGTTACTCCGGCACCTCCGAGTTCTTAGCACACGTACAGCTCGATGACGTTCCTCGGGCTCCGATCCAGCAAAGCTTCGGGGATGAGTTCCGTCAGCACAACGGCGTGGTGACGATGATGATGTTCTACCGACGCAGGGCTTCGCCTAAGCACTACAACGATATGACCGAGGTGGAATATGGTGGCAGGGGGCACCGCACACGGCTAAGGAACGATCACGAGGATCAATTGTGTGTCTAGAGGTGCCCCCCTGCCCCCGTATATAAAGGATCCAAGGGGGAGGGGTTCGGCCGGCCCTATGGTGGCGCAGGAGGAGTCCTACTCCTACCGGGAGTAGGACTCCCCCCCCTTTTCCTAGTCCAAGTAGGATTGGTGGAGAAGAAAGGGAAAGAGGGGGGCGCCGCCCCTCCCTCCTAGTCCAATTCGGACCAGGGGGAGAGGGGGCGCGGGGCCTGCCCTGGCAGCCCCTTCCACTTCTCCACTTTAGGCCCATAAGGCCCATTAACCCCCCGGGGGGTTCCGGTAACCCCCCGGTGCTCCGATTTTATCCGATACTCTTCCGGAACCCTTCCGGTGTCCGAATATAGTCATCCAATATATCAATCTTTATGTCTCGACCATTTCGAGACTCCTCGTCATGTCCGTGATCACATCCGGGACTCCGAACTAACTTCGGTACATCAAAATGCATAAACTCATAATAACTGTCATCGTAACGTTAAGCGTGTGGACCCTACGGTTCGAGAACAATGTAGACATGACCGAGACACGTCTCCGGTCAATAACCAATAGCGGGACCTGGATGCCCATATTGGCTCCTACATATTCTACGAAGATCTTTATCGGTCAGACCGCATAACAACATACGTTGTTCCCTTTGTCATCGGTATGTTACTTGCCCGAGATTCGATCGTCGATATCCAATACCTAGTTCAATCTCGTTATCGGCAAGTCTCTTTACTCGTTCTGTAATACATCATCTCGCAACTAACTCATTAGTTGCAATGCTTGCAAGGCTTATGTGATGTGTATTACCGAGAGGGCCCAGAGATACCTCTCCAACAATCGGAGTGACAAATCCTAATCTCGAAATACGCCAACCCAACATCTACCATCGGAGACACCTGTAGAGCTCCTTTATAATCACCCAGTTACGTTGTGATGTTTGGTAGCACACAAAGTGTTCCTTCGGCAAATGGGAGTTGCATAATCTCATAGTCATAGGAACATGTATAAGTCATGAAGAAAGCAATAGCAACATACTAAACGATCGGGTGCTAAGCTAATGGAATGGGTCATGTCAATCAGATCATTCAACTAATGATGTGACCTCGTTAATCAAATAACAACACTTTGTTCATGGTTAGGAAACATAACCATCTTTGATTAACGAGCTAGTTAAGTAGAGGCATACTAGTGACACTAAGTTTGTCTATGTATTCACACATGTATTATGTTTCCGGTTAATACAATTCTAGCATGAATAATAAACATTTATCATGATATAAGGAAATAAATAATAACTTTATTATTGCCTCTAGGGCATATTTCCTTCAGTCTCCCACTTGCACTAGAGTCAATAATCTAGATTACACAGTAATGATTCTAACACCCATGGAGTCTTGGTGCTGATCATGTTTTGCTCGTGGAAGAGGCTTAGTCAACGGGTCTGCAACATTCAGATCCGTATGTATCTTGCAAATCTCTATGTCTCCCACCTGGACTAGATCCCAGATGGAATTGAAGCGTCTTTTGATGTGCTTGGTTCTCTTGTGAAATTTGGATTCCTTTGTTAAGGCAATTGCACCAGTATTGTCACAAAAGATTTTCATTGGACCCGATGCACTAGGTATGACACCTAGATCGGAGATGAACTCCTTCATCCAGACTCCTTCATTTGCTGCTTCCGAAGCAGCTATGTACTCCGCTTCACATGTAGATCCCGCTACGACGCTTTGTTTAGAACTGCACCAACTGACAGCTCCACCGTTTAATGTAAACACGTATCCGGTTTGCGATTTAGAATCGTCCGGATCAGTGTCAAAGCTTGCATCAACGTAACCGTTTACGATGAGCTCTTTGTCACCTCCATATACGAGAAACATATCCTTAGTCCTTTTCAGGTATTTCAGGATGTTCTTGACCGCTGTCCAGTGATCCACTCCTGGATTACTTTGGTACCTCCCTGCTAAACTTATAGCAAGGCACACATCAGGTCTGGTACACAGCATTGCATACATGATAGAGCCTATGGCTGATGCATAGGGAACATCTTTCATTTTCTCTCTATCTTCTGCAGTGGTCGGGCTTTGAGTCTTACTCAATTTCATACCTTGTAACATAGGCAAGAACCCTTTCTTTGCTTGATCCATTTTGAACTTTTTCAAAACTTTGTCAAGGTATGTGCTTTGTGAAAGTCCAATTAGGCGTCTTGATCTATCTCTATAGATCTTAATGCCTAATATGTAAGCAGCTTCACCGAGGTCTTTCATTGAAAAACTCTTATTCAAGTATCCCTTTATGCTATCCAGAAATTCTATATCATTTCCAATTAGTAATATGTCATCCACATATAATATCAGAAATGCTACAGAGCTCCCACTCACTTTCTTGTAAATACAGGCTTCTCCAAAAGTCTGTATAAAACCAAATGCTTTGATCACACTATCAAAGCGTTTATTCCAACTCCGAGAGGCTTGCACCAGTCCATAAATCGATCGCTGGAGCTTGCACACTTTGTTGGCTCCCTTTGGATCGACAAAACCTTCCGGTTGCATCATATACAACTCTTCTTCCAGAAATCCATTCAGGAATGCAGTTTTGACATCCATCTGCCAAATTTCATAATCATAAAATGCGGCAATTGCTAACATGATTCGGACATACTTAAGCATCGCTACGGGTGAGAAGGTCTCATCGTAGTCAACCCCTTGAACTTGTCAAAAACCTTTTGTGACAAGTCGAGCTTTGTAGACAGCAATATTACCATCAGCGTCAGTCTTCTTCTTGAAAATCCATTTATTCTCAATTGCTTGCCGATCAGCGGGCAAGTCAACCAAAGTCCATACTTTGTTCTCATACATGGATCCCATCTCAGATTTCATGGCTTCAAGCCATTTTGCGGAATCTGGGCTCACCATTGCTTCTTCATAGTTCGTAGGTTCATCATGATCTAGTAGCATGACTTCCAGAACAGGATTACCGTACCACTCTGGCGCGGATCTCACTCTGGTTGATCTACGAGGTTCTGTAGTATCTTGATCTAAAGTTTCATGATCATCATCATTAGCTTCCTCGCTAATTGGTGTAGGTGTCACTGAAATAGTTTTCTGTGATGTACTACTTTCCAGTAAGGGAGCAAGTACAGTTACCTCGTCAAGTTCTACTTTCCTCCCACTCACTTCTTTCGAGAGAAACTCCTTCTCTAGAAAGTTTCCGAATTTAGCAACAAAAGTCTTGCCTTCGGATCTGTGATAGAAGGTGTATCCAATAGTTTCCTTTGGATATCCTATGAAGACACATTTCTCCGATTTGGGTTCGAGCTTATCAGGTTGAAGCTTTTTCACATAAGCATCGCAGCCCCAAACTTTCAGAAACGACAACTTTGGTTTCTTGCCAAACCACAGTTCATAAGGCGTCGTCTCAACGGATTTTGATGGTGCCCTATTTAACGTGAATGCGGCCGTCTCTAGAGCGTATCCCCAAAACGATAGCGGTAAATCAGTAAGAGACATCATAGATCGCACCATATCCAGTAAAGTACGATTACGACGTTCGGACACACCATTACGCTGAGGTGTTCCGGGTGGCGTGAGTTGCGAAACTATTCCACAATTTTTCAAATGTACACCAAACTCGTAACTCAAATATTCTCCTCCACGATCAGATCGTAGAAACTTTATTTTCTTGTTACGATGATTTTCAACTTCACTCTGAAATTCTTTGAACTTTTCAAATGTTTCAGACTTATGTTTCATTAAGTAGATATACCCATATCTGCTTAAATCATCTGTGAAGGTGAGAAAATAACGATATCCGCCACGAGCCTCAATATTCATCGGACCACATACATCTGTATGTATGATTTCCAACAAATCTGTTGCTCTCTCCATAGTACCGGAGAACGGTGTTTTAGTCATCTTGCCCATGAGGCACGGTTCGCAAGTACCAAGTGATTCATAATCAAGTGGTTCCAAAAGTCCATCAGTATGGAGTTTCTTCATGCGCTTTACACCGATATGACCTAAACGGCAGTGCCACAAATAAGTTGCACTATCATTATCAACTCTGCATCTTTTGGTTTCAACATTGTGAATATGTGTATCACTACTATCGAGATTCATCAAAAATAGACCACTCTTCAAAGGTGCATGACCATAAAAGATATTACTCATATAAATAGAACAACCATTATTCTCTGATTTAAATGAATAACCGTCTCGCATTAAACAAGATCCAGATATAATGTTCATGCACAACGCTGGCACCAAATAACAATTATTTAGGTCTAATACTAATCCCGAAGGTAGATGTAGAGGTAGCGTGCCGACCGCGATCACATCGACTTTGGAACCATTTCCCACGCGCATTGTCACCTCGTCCTTTGCCAGTGTTCGCTTAATCCGTAGTCCCTGTTTTGAGTTGCAAATATTAGCAACAGTACCAGTATCAAATACCCAGGTGCTACTGCGAGCTCTAGTAAGGTACACATCAATAACATGTATATCACATATACCTTTGTTCACCTTGCCATCCTTCTTATCCGCCAAATACTTGGGGCAGTTCCGCTTCCAGTGACCAGTCTGCTTGCGGTAGAAGCACTCAGTTTCAGGCTTAGGTCCAGACTTGGGTTTCTTCTCTTGAGCAGCAACTTGCTTGCTGTTCTTTTTGAAGTTCCCCTTCTTCTTCCCTTTGCCCTTCTTGAAACTAGTGGTCTTGTTGACCATCAACACTTGATGCAACTTCTTGATTTCTACCTCCGCAGCTTTCAGCATTGCGAAGAGCTCGGGAATAGTCTTGTTCATCCCTTGCATATTATAGTTCATCACGAAGCTCTTGTAGCTTGGTGGCAGTGATTGGAGAATTCTGTCAATGACGCAATCATCTGGAAGATTAACTCCCAATTGAATCAAGTGATTATTATACCCAGACATTTTGAGTATATGCTCACTGACAGAACTGTTCTCCTCCATCGTGCAGCTATAGAACTTATTGGAGACTTCATATCTCTCAATCCGGGCATTTGCTTGAAATATTAACTTCAACTCCTGAAACATCTCATATGCTCCATGACGTTCAAAACGTCGTTGAAGTCCCGATTCTAAGCCGTAAAGCATGGCACACTGAACTATCGAGTAGTCATCAGCTTTGCTCTGCCAGACGTTCATAACATCTGGTGTTGCTCCAGCAGTAGGCCTGGCACCCAGCGGTGCTTCTAGGACGTAATTCTTCTATGCAGCAATGAGGATAATCCTCAAGTTACGGACCCAGTCCGTGTAATTGCTACCATCATCTTTCAACTTTGCTTTCTCAAGGAACGCATTAAAATTCAACGGAACAACAGCACGAGCCATCTATCTACAATCAACATAAACAAGCAAGATACTATCAGGTACTAAGTTCATGATAACTTTAAGTTCAGTTAATTTATTACTTAAGAACTCCCACTTAGATAGATATCCCTCTAATCTTCTAAGTGATCATGTGATCCAAATCAACTAAACCATAACCGATCATCACGTGAGATGGAGTAGTTTTCAATGGTGAACATCTTTATGTTGATCATATCTACTATATGATTCACGCTCGACCTTTCGGTCTCCATGTTCCGAGGCCATATCTGCATATGCTAGGCTCGTCAAGTATAACCCGAGTATTCTGCGTGTGCAAAACTGGCTTGCACCCGTTGTAGATGGACGTAGAGCTTATCACACCCGATCATCACATGGTGTCTGGGCACGACGAACTTTGGCAACGGTGCATACTCGGGGAGAACACTTCTTGATAATTTAGTGAGAGATCATCTTATAATGCTACCGTCAATCAAAGCAAGATAAGATGCATAAAGGATAAACATCACATGCAATCAATATAAGTGATATGATATGGCCATCATCATCTTGTGCCTGTGATCTCCATCTCCGAAGCACTGTCATGATCACCATCGTCACCGGCGCGACACCTTGATCTCCATCGTAGCATCGTTGTCGTCTCGCCAATCTTATGTTTCCACGACTATCACTACCGCTTAGTAATAAAGTAAAGCATTACATCGCGATTGCATTGCATACAATAAAGCGACAACCATATGGCTCCTGCCAGTTGCCGATAACTTGGTTACAAAACATGATCATCTCATACAATAAAATTTAGCATCATGTCTTGACCATATCACATCACAAAATGCCCTGCAAAAACAAGTTAGACGTCCTCTACTTTGTTGTTGCAAGTTTTACGTGGCTGCTACGGGCTTAAGCAAGAACCAATCTCACCTACGCATCAAAACCACAACGATAGTTTGTCAATTTGACTCCGTTTTAACCTTCGCAAGGACCGAGCGTAGCCACACTTGGTTCAACTAAAGTTGGAGAGACTGTCGCCCGCAAGCCACCTATGTGCAAAGCACGTCGGGGGAACCGGTCTCGCGTAAGCGTACGCGTAATGTTGGTCCAGGTCGTCTCGTCCAACAATACCGCCGAACCAAAGTATGACATGCTGGTAGGCAGTATGACTTATATCGCCCACAACTCACTTGTGTTCTACTCATGCAAATAACATCAAACCATAAAACCTAGGCTCGGATGCCACTGTTGGGGAACATAGTAATTTCAAAATTTTCCTACGCACACGCAAGATCATGGTGATGCACAGCAACAAGAGGGGAGAGTATGATCTACGTACCCTTGTAGATCGCAACGGAAGCGTTGACACAACGTAGAGGAAGTAGTCGTACGTCTTCTTCCCGATCCGATCGATCCAAGCACCGTTACTCCGGCACCTCCGAGTTCTTAGCACACGTACAGCTCGATGACGTTCCCCGGGCTCCGATCCAGCAAAGCTTCGGGGATGAGTTCCGTCAGCACAACGGCGTGGTGACTATGATGATGTTCTACCGACGCAGGGCTTCGCCTAAGCACTACAACGATATGACCGAGGTGGAATATAGTGGCAGGGGGCACCGCACACGGCTAAGGAACGATCACGAGGATCAATTGTGTGTCTAGAGGTGCCCCCCTGCCCCCGTATATAAAGGATCCAAGGGGGAAGGGGTTCGGCCGGCCCTATGGTGGCGCAGGAGGAGTCCTACTCCTACCGGGAGTAGGACTCCCCCCCCTTTTCCTAGTCCAAGTAGGATGGTGGAGAAGAGAGGGAAAGAGGGGGGCGCCGCCCCTCCCTCCTGTGTCCAATTCGGACTAGGGGGAGAGGGGGCGCGCGGCCTGCCCTGGCAGCCCCTTCCTCTTCTCCACTTTAGGCCCATAAGGCCCATTAACCCCCCGGGGGGTTCCGGTAACCCCCCGGTGCTCCGGTTTTATCCGAATACTCCGGAACCCTTCCGGTGTCCGAATATAGTCATCCAATATATCAATCTTTATGTCTCGACCATTTCGAGACTCCTCGTCATGTCCGTGATCACATCCGGGACTCCGAACTAACTTCGGTACATCAAAATGCATAAACTCATAATAACTGTCATCGTAACGTTAAGCGTGCGGACCCTACGGTTCGAGAACAATGTAGACATGACCGAGACACGTCTCCGGTCAATAACCAATAGCGGGACCTGGATGCCCATATTGGCTCCTACATATTCTACGAAGATCTTTATCGGTCAGACCGCATAACAACATACGTTGTTCCCTTTGTCATCGGTATGTTACTTGCCCGAGATTCGATCGTCGGTATCCAATACCTAGTTCAATCTCGTTACCGGCAAGTCTCTTTACTCGTTCTGTAATACATCATCTCGCAACTAACTCATTAGTTGCAATGCTTGCAAGGCTTATGTGATGTGCATTACCGAGAGGGCCCAGAGATACCTCTCCGACAATCGGAGTGACAAATCCTAATCTCGAAATACGCCAACCCAACATCTACCTTTGGAGACACCTGTAGAGCTCCTTTATAATCACCCAGTTACGTTGTGACGTTTGGTAGCACACAAAGTGTTCCTCCGGCAAACGGGAGTTGCATAATCTCATAGTCATAGGAACATGTATAAGTCATGAAGAAAGCAATAGCAACATACTAAACGATCGGGTGCTAAGCTAATGGAATGGGTCATGTCAATCAGATCATTCAACTAATGATGTGACCTCGTTAATCAAATAACAACACTTTGTTCATGGTTAGGAAACATAACCATCTTTGATTAACGAGCTAGTCAAGTAGAGGCATACTAGTGACACTAAGTTTGTCTATGTATTCACACATGTATTATGTTTCCGGTTAATACAATTCTAGCATGAATAATAAACATTTATCATGATATAAGGAAATAAATAATAACTTTATTATTGCCTCTAGGGCATATTTCCTTCAGTCTCCCACTTGCACTAGAGTCAATAATCTAGATTACACAGTAATGATTCTAACACCCATGGAGTCTTGGTGCTGATCATGTTTTGCTCGTGGAAGAGGCTTAGTCAACGGGTCTGCAACATTCAGATCCGTATGTATCTTGCAAATCTCTATGTCTCCCACCTGGACTAGATCCCAGATGGAATTGAAGCGTCTTCACATACTTTGTTCTCATACATGGATCTCATCTCAGATTTCATGGCCTCAAGCCATTTCGCGGAATCTGGGCTCATCATCGCTTCCTCACAGTTCGTAGGCTCGTCATGGTCAAGTAACATGACCTCCAGAACAGGATTACCGTACCACTCTGGTGCGGATCTCACTCTGGTTTACCTACGAGGTTCGGTAGCAACTTGATCTGAAGTTACATGATCATCATCATTAGCTTCCTCACTAATTGGTGTAGTAGTCACAGGAACATATTTCTGTGATGAACTACTTTCCAATAAGGGAGCAGGTACAGTTACCTCATCAAGTTCTACTTTCCTTCGACTCACTTCTTTCGAGAGAAACTCCTTCTCTAGAAAGAATCCATTCTCAGCAACAAATATCTTGCCTTCGGATCTATGATAGAAGGTGTACCCAACATTTTCTTTTGGGTATCCTATGAAGACGCACTTCTTCGATTTGGGTTTGAGCTTATCAGGTTGAAACTTTTTCACATAAGCATTGCAACCTCAAACTTTAAGAAACGACAGCTTAGGTTTCTTGCCAAACCATAGTTCATACGGTGTCGTCTCTACAGATTTAGATGGTGCCCTATTTAACGTAAATGCAGTTGTCTCTAATGCATAACCCCAAAACGATAGTGGTAGATCGGTAAGAGACATCATAGATCGCACCATATCTAATAAAGTACAGTTATGACGATCGGGCACACCATTACACTGTGGTGTTCCAGGTGGCGTGAGTAGTGAAACTATTTCACATTGTTTTAACTGAAGGCCAAACTCTTAACTCAAATATTTTACCTCTGCGATCATATCGTACAAACTTTTATTTTCTTGTTACGATGATTCTCCACTTCACTCTGAAATTCTTTGAACTTTTCAAATGTTTCAGACTTGTGTTTCATTAAGTAGATATACCCATATCTGCTCAAATCATCTGTGAAGGTCAGAAAATAACGATACTTGCCGTGAGACTTAACACTCATCGGACCGCATACATCAGTATGTATTATTTCCAATAAGTCGTTGCTCGCTCCATTGTTCCGGAGAACGGAGTCTTAGTCATCTTGCCCATGAGGCATGGTTCGCAAGCATCAAGTGATTCATAATCAAGTGATTCCAAAAGTCCATCAGCATGGAGTTTCTTCATGCGCTTTACACCAATATGACCTAAACGGCAGTGGCACAAATAAGTTGCACTATCATTACTAACTTTGCATCTTTTGGTTTCAATATTATGAATATGTGTATCACTACGATCGAGATCCAACGAACCATTTTCATTGGGTGTGTAACCATATAAGGTTTTATTCATGTAAACAGAACAACAATTTATTCTCTTACTTAAATGAATAACCGTATTGCAATAAACATGATCAAATCATATTCATGCTCAACGCAAACACCAAATAACACTTATTTAGGTTCAACACTAATCCTGAAAGTATAGGGAGTGTGCGATGATGATCATATCAATCTTGGAACCACTTCCAACACACATCGTCACTTCACGCTTAACTAGTCTCTGTTCATTCTGCAACTCCCGTTTCAAGTTACTACTCTTAGCAACTGAACCAGTATCAAATACCGAGGGGTTGCTACGAACACTAGTAAAATTGAAGGAAATATGCCCTAGAGGCAATAATAAAGTTATTATTTATTTCCTTATATCATGATAAATGTTTATTATTCATGCTAGAATTGTATTAACCAGAAACATAATACATGTGTGAATACATAGACAAACAATATATCACTAGTATGCCTCTACTTGACTAGCTCGTTGAATCAAAGATGGTTAAGTTTCCTAGCCATAGACATGAGTTGTCATTTGATTAACGGGATCACATCATTAGGAGAATGATGTGATTGACTTGACCCATTCCGTTAGCTTAGCACTTGATCGTTTAGTTTGTTGCTATTGCTTTCTTCATGACTTATACATGTTCCTATGACTATGAGATTATGCAACTCCTGTTTACCGGAGGAACACTTTGTGTGCTACCAAATGTCACAATGTAACTGGGTGATTATAAAGGTGCTCTACAGGTGTCTCCGAAGGTACTTGTTGGGTTGGCGTATTTCGAGATTAGGATTTGTCACTCCGATTGTCGGAGAGGTATCTCTGGGCCCACTCGGTAATGCACATCACTATAAGCCTTGCAAGCATTGCAACTAATGAGTAGTTGCGGGATGATGTGTTACGGAACGAGTAAAGAGACTTGCCGGTAACGAGATTGAACTAGGTATTGAGATACCGACGATCGAATCTCGGGCAAGTAACATACCGATGACAAAGGGAACAACGTATGTTGTTATGCGGGTTGACAGATAAAGATCTTCGTAGAATATGTGGGAGCCAATATGAGCATCCAGATTCCTCTATTGGTTATTGACCGGAGACGTGTCTCGGTCATGTCTACATGGTTCTCGAACCCGTAGGATCCGCACGCTTAAGGTTTCGATGATAGTTATATTATGAGTTTATGAGTTTTGATGTACCGAAGGAGTTTGGAGTCCCGGATGAGATCGGGGACATGACGAGGAGTCTCGAAATGGTCGAGACATAAAGATCGATATATTGGACAACTATATTCGGACATCGGAAAGGTTCCGAGTGATTCGGGTATTTTTCGGAGTACCGGAGAGTTAGGGAATTCACCGGGGAGTATATGGGCCTTATTGGGCCATACGGGAATAGAGGAGAGAGGCCAAAAGGAAGGAGGCGTGCGCCCCTCCTCTGGTCCGAATTGGACAAGGGGTGCAGCCCACTTTTCCTTGTTCCTCTCCCCCTCTTTCCTTCTCTCATACTCCAACAAGGGAAGGAGGAGTCCTACTCCCGGTGGGAGTAGGACTCCCCCCTTGGCGCGCCCTCCTCCCAGGCCGGCTGCCTCCCTCCCTTGCTCCTTTATATACGGGGGCAGGGGCACCCCATAGACAACAGTTGATCATTGATCTCTTAGCCGTGTGCGGTGCCCTCCTCCACCATAGTCCTTGATAATATTGTAGTGGTGCTTAGGCGAGGCCCTGCGACAGTAGAACATCAAGATCGTCACCACGTCGTCGTGCTAACGGAACTCTTCCCCGACATTCTGCTGGATCGGAGTCCGGGGATCGTCATCGAGCTGAACGTGTGCTAGAACTCGGAGGTGTCATAGTTTCGGTGCTTGATCGGTCGGGCCGTGAAGACGTACGACTATATCAACCGCGTTGTGCTAACGCTTCTGCTTTCGGTCTACGAGGGTACGTGGACAACACTCTCCCCTCTCATTGCTATGCATCACCATGATCTTGCGTGTGCGTAAGAAGTTTTTTGAAATTACTACGTTCCCCAACAGTGGCATCCGAGCCAGGTTTTATGCGTTGATGTTATATGCACGAGTAGAACACAAGTGAGTTGTGGGCGATATAAGTCATACTGCTTACCGGCATGTCATACTTTGGTTCGGCGGTATTGTTGAATGAAGTGGCCCGGACCGACATTACGCGTACGCTTACGCGAGACTGGTTCTACCGACGTGCTTTGCACACAGGTGGCTGGCGGGTGTCAGTTTCTCCAACTTTAGTTGAACCGAGTGTGGCTACGCCCGGTCCTTGCGAAGGTTAAAACAGCACCAACTTGACAAACTATCGTTGTGGTTTTGATGCATAGGTAAGAACGGTTCTTGCTAAGCCCGTAGAAGCCACGTAAAACTTGCAACAACAAAGTAGAGGACGTCTAACTTGTTTTTGCAGGGCATGTTGTGATGTGATATGGTCAAAACGTGATGCTATATTTTATTGTATGAGATGATCATGTTTTGTAACCGAGTTATCGGCAACTGGCAGGAGCCATATGGTTGTCGCTTTATTGTATGTAATTCAATCGCCCTGTAATGCTTTACTTTATCACTAAGCGGTAGCGATAGTCGTAGAAGCATAAGATTGGCGAGACGACAACGATGCTACGATGAAGATCAAGGTGTCGCGCCGGTGACGATGGTGATCATGACGGTGCTTCAGAGATGGAGATCACAAGCACAAGATGATGATGGCCATATCATATCACTTATATTGATTGCATGTGATGTTTATCTTTTATGCATCTTATCTTGCTTTGATTGACGGTAGCATTATAAGATGATCTCTCACTAAATTTCAAGATAAAAAGTGTTCTCCCTGAGTATGCACCGTTGCCAAAGTTCGTCGTGCCCAGACACCACGTGATGATCGGGTGTGATAAGCTCTACGTCCATCTACAACGGGTGCAAGCCAGTTTTGCACACGCAGAATACTCAGGTTAAACTTGACGAGCCTAGCATATGCAGATATGGCCTCGGAACACTAAGACCGAAAGGTTGAGCGTGAATCATATAGTAGATATGATCAACATAGTGATGTTCACCATTGAAAACTACTCCATTTCACGTGATGGTCGGTTATGGTTTAGTTGATTTGGATCACGTGATCACTTAGATGATTAGAGGGATGTCTATCTAAGTGGGAGTTCTTAAGTAATATGATTAATTGAACTTTAATTTATCATGAACTTAGTCCTGGTAGTATTAGCATATCTATGTTGTAGATCAATAGCTCGCGTTTAGCTCCCCTGTTTTATTTTTGATATGTTCCTAGAGAAAACTGAGTTGAAAAATGTTAGTAGCAATGATGCGGATTGGATCTGTGATCTGAGGACTATCCTCATTGCTGCACAGAAGAATTATGTCCTTGATGCACCGCTAGGTGACAAACCTATTGCAGGAGCAGATGCAGACGTTATGAACGTTTGGTTAGCTCAATATGATGACTACTTGATAGTTTAGTACACCATGATTAACGGCTTAGAATCGGGACTTCAAAGACGTTTTGAACGTCATGGACCATATGATATGTTCCAGGAGTTGAAGTTAATATTTCAAGCAAATACCCGAGTTGAGAGATATGAAGTCTCCAACAAGTTCTATAGCTAAAAGATGGAGGAGAATAGCTCAAGCAGTGAGCATGTGTTCAGATTGTCTGGGTACTACAATCGCTTGAATCAAGTGGGAGTTAATATTCCAGATAAAATAGTGATTGACAGAATTCTCTAGTCACCATCACCAAGTTAGTAGAACTTCGTGATGAACTATAGTATGCAAGGGATGATGAAAACGATTCCCGAGCTTTTCATGATGATGAAATCAATGAAGGTAGAAATCAAGAAAGAACATCAAGTGTTGATGATTAACAAGACCACTAGTTTCAAGAAAAGGGCAAAGGGAAAGAAAGGGAACTTCAAGAAGAACGGCAAGCAAGTTGCTGCTCAAGTGAAGAAGCCCAAGTCTGGTCCTAAGCCTGAGACTAAGTGCTTCTACTGCAAAGGGACTGGTCACTGGAAGCGGAACTGCCCCAAGTATTTGGCGGATAAGAAGGATGGCAAAGTGAACAAAGGTATATTTGATATACAGATTATTGATGTGTATTTTACTAGTGTTCGTAGCAACCCCTCGGTATTTGATACTGGTTCAGTTGCTAAGAGTAGTAACTCGAAACGGGAGTTGCAGAATGAACAGAGACTAGTTAAGGGTGAAGTGACGATGTGTGTTGGAAGTGGTTCCAAGATTGATATGATCATTATCGCACACTCCCTATACTTTCAGGATTGGTGTTGAACCTAAATAAGTATTATTTGGTGTTTGCGTTGAGCATGAATATGATTTGATCATGTTTATTGCAATACGGTTATTCATTTAAGTAAGAGAATAAATTGTTGTTCTGTTTACATGAATAAAACCTTCTATGGTCATACACCCAATGAAAATGGTTTGTTGGATCTCAATTGTGGTGATACACATTCTCATAATATTGAAGCCAAAAGATGCAAAGTTAATAATGATAGTGCAACTTATTTGTGGCACTACTGTTTAGGTCATATTGGTGTAAAGCGCATGAAGAAAATCCATGCTGATGGGCTTTTGGAATCACTTGATTATGAATCAGTTGATGATTGCGAACCGTGCCTCATGGGCAAGATGACTAAGACTCCGTTCTCCGGAACAATGGAGCAAGCAACTGACTTATCGGAAATAATACATACTGATGTATGCTGTCCGATGAATGTTGAGGCTCGCGGCAGATATCGTTATTTTCTGACCTTCACAGATGATTTGAGCAGATATGGGTATATCTACTTGATGAAACATAAGTCTAAAACATTTGAAAACTTAAAAAACTTCAGAGTGAAGTGGAAAATCATCGTGACAAGAAAATAAAGTTTCTACGATCTGATCGCAGAGACAAATATTTGAGTTACGAGTTTGGTCTTCAATTAAAACAATGTGGAATAGTTTCACAAAATCGTGCCACCTAGAACACCACAGCATAATGGTGTGTCCGAACGTCATAACCGTACTATTATTGGATATAGTGCAATCTATGATGTTTCTTACCGATTAACCACTATAGTTTTGAGGTTATGCATTAGAGACATTTACATTCACGTTAAATAGGACACCATCTAAATCCGTTGAGATGACACCGTATGAACTATGGTTTGGCAAGAAACCTAAGCTATCATTTCTTAAAGTTTGAGGTTGCAAATGCTTATGTGAAAAAGTTTCAACCTGATAAGCTCAAACCCAAATCGGAGAAGTGCGTCTTCATAGGATACCCAAAAGCAGATGTTGGGTACACCTTCTATCACATATCCGAAGGCAAGATATTCATTGCTGAGAATGGATCCTTTCTAGAGAAGGAGTTTCTCTTGAAAGAAGTGAGTGGGAGAACAGTAGAACTTGATGAGGTAACTGTACATGCTCCCTTATTGGAAAGTAGTTCATCACAGAAATCTGTTCCTGTGACTACTACACCAATTAGTGAGGAAGCTAATGATGATGATCATGTAACTTCAGATCAAGTTACTACCGAACCTCGTAGGTAAACCAGAGTGAGATCCGCACCAGAGTGGTACGGTAATCCTGTTCTGGAGGTCATGTTACTTGACCATGACGAGCCTACGAACTATGAGGAAGCGATGATGAGCCCAGATTCCGCAAAATGGCTTGAGGCCATGAAATCTGAGATGAGATCCATGTATGAGAACAAAGTATGGACTTTGATTGACTTGCCCATTGATTGGCAAGCCATTGAGATTAAATGGATCTTCAAGAGGAAGACGGACGCTGATAGTAGTGTTACTATCTACAAAGCTAGAATTGTCGCAAAAAGGTTTTCGACAAGTTCAAGGTGTTGACTACGATGAGAGTTTCTCACTCGTATCTATGCTTAAGTCTGTCCGAATCATGTTAGCAATTGCCGCATTTTATGAAATCTGGCAAATGGATAAACAAAACTGCATTCCTTAATGGATTTATTAAAGAGTTGTATATGATGCAACCAGAAGGTTTTGTCAATCCTAAAAGTACTAACAAAATATGCAAGCTCCAGCGATCCATCTATGGATAGTGCAAGCATCTTGGAGTTGGAATATACGCTTTGATAAGTTGATCAAAGCATATAGTTTTATACAGACTTGCGGTGAAGCCTGTATTTACAAGAAAGTGAGTGGGAGCACTACAGCATTTCTGATAAGTATATGTGAATGACATATTGTTGATCAGAGATAATGTAGAATTATTCTGCAAAGCATAAAGGAATGTTTGAATAAGAGTTTTTCAATGAAAGACCTCGGTGAAGCTGCTTACATATTGGGCATCAAGATCTATAGAGATAGGTCAAGATGCTTGATAAGTTTTTTCAATGAGTACATACCTTGAGAAGATTTTGAAGTAGTTCAAAATGGAACAGTCAAAGAAGGAGTTCTTGACTGTGTTACAAGGTGTGAAGTTGAGTAAGACTCAAAACCCGACCACGGCAGAAGATAGAGAGTTAATGAAAGTCATTCCCTATGCCTCACCAATAGGTTCTATAAAGTATGCCATGTTGTGTACCAGACCTATTGTATACCCTGCCCTGAGTTTGGCAAGGGAGTACAATAGTGATCTAGGAGTAGATCACTGGACATTGGTCAAAATTATCCTTAGTGGAACAAGGATATGTTTCTTGATTATGGAGGTGAAAAAAGGTTCGTCGTAAAGGGTTACGTCGATGCAAGTTTTGACACTGATCCAGATGACTCAAAGTCTCAATCTGGATACATATTGAAAGTGGGAGCAATTAGCTAGAGTAGCTTATGTTGGAAATATGCCCTAGAGGAAATAATAAATTGGTTATTATTATATTATATTTCATTGTTCATGATAATCGTTTATTATCCATGCTAGAATTGTATTGATAGGAAACTCATATACATGTGTGGATACATAGACAACACCATGTCCCTAGTAAGTCTCTAGTTGACTAGCTCGTTGATCAATAGATTGTTACGGTTTCCTGACCATGGACATTGGATGTCGTTGATAACGGGATCACATCATTAGGAGAATGATGTGATGGACAAGACCCAATCCTAAGCCTAGCACAAGATCGTGTAGTTCGTATGCTAAAGCTTTTCTAATGTCAAGTATCATTTCCTTAGACCATGAGATTGTGCAACTCCCAGATGCCGTAGGAGTGCTTTGGGTGTGCCAAACGTCACAACGTAACTGGGTGGCTATAAAGGTGCACTACGGGTATCTCTGAAAGTGTCTGTTGGGTTGGCATGAATCGAGACTGGGATTTGTCACTCCGTGTAAACGGAGAGGTATCTCTGGGCCCACTCGGTAGGACATCATCATAATGTGCACGATGTGACCAAGGAGTTGATCACGGGATGATGTGTTACGGAATGAGTAAAGAGACTTGCCAGTAACGAGATTGAACAAGGTATCAGGATACCGACGATCGAATCTCGGGCAAGTACTATACCGCTAGACAAAGGGAATTGTATACGGGATTGATTGAATCCTTAACATCGTGGTTCATCCGATGAGATCATCGTGGAGCATGTGGGAACCAACATGGGTATCCTGATCCTGCTATTGGTTATTGACCGGAGAGTTGTCTCGGCCATGTCTGCATGACTCCCGAGCCCATAGGGTCTACACACTTAAGGTTCGATGACGCTAGGGTTTATAGGGAAAGTATGTACTGGTTACCGAATGTTGTTCGGAGTCCCGGATGAGATCCCGAACGTCACGAGGAGTTCTGGAATGGTCTGGAGGTAAATATTTATATATGGGAAGTCCCGTTTTGGTCACCGGAAAAGTTTCGGGTGCTATCAGTAACGTACCAGGACCACCGGGAGGGTCCTGGGGGTCCACCAGGTGGGGCCACCAGCCCTAGAAGGCTGCGTGGGCCAAGTGTGGGAGGGGACCAGCCCCAGGTGGGCTGGTGCGCCCCCCCCCCCCCACCAAGGCCCAAGGCGCAAGGGAGAGTGGGAGGGGGCAAACCCTAGGTCCAGATGGGCCTTAAGGCCCACCCTAGGTGCGCCCCCTCTCTCCCCCCTTGGCCGCCACCCTAGATGGGTTTTGGGGCTGCCGCCACCCCTAGGGAGGGAACCCTAGATGGGGGCGCAGCCCCTCCCCTTCCCCTATATATACTTGAGGTATTAGGGGCTGCAAGACACACGAGATCATCTCCCTCTTAGCGCAACCCTACCTCTCTCCCTCCTCGTCTCTCATAGTGCTTGGCGAAGCCCTGCTGGAGTTCCGCGCTCCTCCACCACCACCACGCCATCGTGCTGCTGCTGGACGGAGTCTTCCCAACCTCTCCTTCTCCCCTTGCTGGATCAAGGCGTGGGAGACGTCACCGGGCTGCACGTGTGTTGAACACGGAGGCGCCGTTGTTCGGCGCTTAGATCGGAATCAACCGCGATCTGAATCGCTGCGAGTACGACTCCTTCATCCGCGTTCTTGCAACGCTTCCGCTTAGCGATCTACAAGGGTATGTAGATGCACTCCCCTTCCCCTCGTTGCTAGATTACTCCATAGATTGATCTTGGTGATGCGTAGAAAATTTTAAATTTCTGCTACGATCCCCAACAGTGGTATTAGAGCTAGGTCTATGTGTAGTTTCTATGCACGAGTAGAACACAAGTTGTTGTGGGCATCGATTTTGTCAATTTACTTGCCTTTACTAGTCTTATCTTGATTCGGCGGCATCCTGGGATGAAGCGGCCCGGACCGACCTTACACGTATGCTTACGTGAGACTTGTTCCACCGACTGACATGCACTACTTGCATAAGGTGGCTAGCGGGTGTCTGTCTCTCCCACTTTAGTCGGATCGGATTCGATGAAAAGGGTCCTTATGAAGGGTAAATAGAAATTGGCATATCACGTTGTGGTTTTGGCGTAGGTAAGAAACGTTCTTGCTAGAAACCTATAGCAGCCACGTAAAAACTTGCAACAACAATTAGAGGATGTCTAACTTGTTTTTGCAGCCTGTGTCGTGTGATGTGATATGGCCAAAAGGATGTGATGAATGATATATGTGATGTATGAGATTGATCATGTTCTTGTAATAGGAATCACGACTTGCATGCCGATGAGTATGACAACGGGCAGGAGCCATAGGAGTTGTCTTAATTTATTTATGACCTGCGTGTCAACATAAACGTCATGTAATTACTTTACTTTATTGCTAAAGAGTTAGCGATAGTAGTAGAATTAATAGATGACGAGACAACTTCAAGAAGACACGATGATGGAGATCATGATGATGGAGATCATGATGATGGAGATCATGGTGTCATGCCGGTGACAACGATGATCATGGAGCCCCGAAGATGGAGATCAAAAGGAGCAAAATGATATTGGCCATATCATGTCACTATTTGATTGCATGTGATGTTTATCACGTTTTACATCTTATTTGCTTAGAACGACGGTAGCTTAAATAAGATGATCCCTCGTAATAATTTCAAGAAAGTGTTCCCCCTAAATGTGCACCATTGCGAAGGTTCGTTGTTTCGAAGCACCACGTGATGATCGGGTGTGATAGATTCTAACGTTCGAATACAACGGGTGTAAGCCAGATTTACACACGCAATACACTTAGGTTGACTTGACGAGCCTAGCATGTACATACATGGCCTCGGAACACGGAAGACCGAAAGGTCGAGCATGAGTCGTATAGAAGATAAGATCAACATGAAGATGTTCATCGATGTTGACTAGTCCGTCTCACGTGATGATCGGACACGGCCTAGTTGACTCGGATCATGTTTCACTTAGATGACTAGAGGGATGTCTATCTGAGTGGGAGTTCATTGAATAATTTGATTAGATGAACTTAATTATCATGAACATAGTCTAAATTGTCTTTGCAAATATGTTGTGGATAAATAGCTCACGCTTTAGCTCCCTGTTTTAATACGTTCCTAGAGAAAAGACTAAGTTGAAAGATATTGTAAGCAATGATGCGGACTAGGTCCGTAGTCCGAGGAGTGTCCTCACTGCTACACAGAAGGCTTACGTCTTTGATGCACCGCTCGATGTGCAAACCCCTACAACATCATCTGTGGATGTTGTGAACACTTGACAGACACGTCCTGATGACTACTTGATAGTTTAGTGCACCATACTTTATGGCTTAGAATCGGGATTCCGATGACGTTTTGAACGCCATAAGACTTATGAGATGTTCCAAGAGCTGAAATTGGGATTTCAGGCTCATGCCCGTGTTGAGAGGTATGAGACCTCTGACAAGTTCTTTTGCCAACAAGATGGAGGAGAATAGCTCAGCTAGTGAGCATGTGCTCAGAATGTCTGGGTGCTATAATCACTTAAATCAAGTGGGAGTTAAACTTCCAGATAAGATAGTGATTGATAGAGTTCTCTAGTCACTATCACTAAGCTACTAGATCTTCGTGATGAACTATGACATGCAAGGGATGGAGTTGATCCCGGAGCTGTTCGCGGTGCTTAAAACTGCAACAAGTAGAAATCAAGAAGGAGCATCAAGTGTTGATGGTTTAACAAGACCACTGGTTTCAAGAAGGGCAAGGGCTAGAAGTGAAACTTCATGGATGGCAAACCAGTTGCCGCTCCAGTGAAGGAACCCAAGGTTGAACCAAAACCCGAGACTAAGTGCTTCTATTGTAAGGGGAACGGTCACTGGTAGCAGAATTACCCCAAATGCATGGTAGATAAGAAGGCTAGCAACTTCAACAAAGTATATACGTGTTATTAATGTGTACCTCACTAGTACTCCTGGTAGCACCTGGGTATTGGATACCGGTTCAGTTGCTATTGATGACTTGAAGCAAAAGCTACGGACTAAACAGAGACTGGCTAAGGGCGAGGTGACGATGTGTGTTGGAAGTGTTTCCAAAGTTGATGAGATCACCATCGCACGCTCCATCCGCCTTCGGGATTAGTATTGAACCTAGATAAATGTTATCAGGTGTCTACGTTGAGCATGAATATGATTAGATCATGTTCATTGCAATATAGTTATTCATTTAAGTTAGAGAATAATGGTTATTCTGTTTATATGAATAATACCTTTCATGGTCATGCACCCTATGTGAATGGTTCATTGAATCTCGGTCATGGTAATACGCATGTTCACGCCAAAAGATGTAGAGTTAATAATGATAGTACCACTTTCTTGTGGCACTGCCGCTTAGGTCATATTGGCGTAAGATGCATGAAGAAACTCCATGTCGATGGATGTTTGGAGTCACTTGATTTTGAATCGCTTGACACATGCGAGCCATGCCTCATGGGCAGGATGACTAAGACCCCGTTTTCAGGTACAATGAAATGGGCAAGTGACTTGTTGGAAATCATACATGCTGATGCATGTGATCCAATGAGAATTGAAGCATGCGGTGGATATCGCTATTTTCTCATCTTCACTGACGATTTGAGTAGATATAGGTATATTTACTTAATGAAGCACAAGTCTGAAACGTTTGAAAAGTTCAAGCAATTTCAGAGTGAAGTTAAGAATCATCATAACAAGAAGATCATGTTCCTACGATCTGATCAAAGGGGATTTTCTGAGTTATGAGTTTGGCAATCACTTAAGACATTGTGGAATTGTTTCGCAGTTGAAGCCACCTGGAACACCACAGCGTAATGGTGTGTCCGGACGTCGTAATCGAACCTTATGAGATATGGTGCGATCTATGATGTCTCTTACCGATCTACCACTATTATTTTGAGGTTATGCATTAGAGACAGCTGCATTCACTTTAGATAGGACACCATATAAGTCCGTTGAGACGACGTCGTATGAACATTGGTTTGGCAAGAAACCAAAGTTGTCGTTTCTTAATGTTTGGGGCTGCGATGCTTAAGGCTTTAGCCGGAGAAGCTCGAACCCAAAAGCGGACAAACGCATCTTCATAGGATACCCAAAGGTGACAGTTGGGTATACCTTCTATCTCAGATCCGAGGGCAAATTGTTTGTCGCTAAGAACGGGACCTTTCTTGAGAAGGAGTTTCTCTCGAAAGAATTGAGTGGGAGGAATATAGAACTTGATGAGGTTGTCGAACCTTTATTTCAACCAGAAAGTGATGCAACACAGAAAGATGTTTTCTGTGGAGCCTACGTCTGTTGAATAGGAAGTTAATAATAGTGATCATGAAGCTTCAGATCAAGTTGCTATCGAACCTCGTAGGTCGACAAGGATATGTACTACTCCTGAGTGTTACGGTAATCCTGTCTTAGATATCATGTCGTTAGACAACAATGAACCTACGAGCTATGGAGAAGCGATGGTGGGCCCGTATTCCAACAAATGGTTAGAAGCCATGAAATCCGAGATAGGATCCATGTATCAGAACAAAGTATGGACTTTGGTGGACTTGCCCGATGATCGGCAAGCCATTGAGATAAATGGATCTTTAAGAAGAAGACGGACTTGGGCGGTAATGTTACTGTCTATGAAGCTCGACTTGTGGGAAAGAGTCTTTTCACAAGTTCAAGGAGTTGACTACAATGAGAATTTCTCACCCGTAGCGATGCTTAAGTCCGTCGGAATCATGTTAGCATTAGCTGTATTTTTCGATTATGAAATCTGACAGATGGATGTCAAAACAAGTTTTCTTACCAGTTTTTGTAAGAAAAGTTGTATGTGATACAATAAAAGGTTTTGTTGATCCTAAGGATGCTAAAAAGGTATGCTGGCTCCAGCAATCCTTCTATGGACTAGAACAAGCGTCTCGGAGTCGAAATATATGCTTTGATGGAGTGATCAAAGCTTTTAGGTTTATACAATGTTTGCTAGAAACTTGTATTTACAAGAAAGTGAGTGGGAGCACTACAACATTTCTGATAAGTATATGTGGATGACATATTGCTGATTCGAAATAATGTAGAATTTCTGGAAAGCATAAATGCTTGTTTGAAGAGTGTTTTTCAAAGGAAGACCTGGATAAAGCTGCTTACATATTGGGCATCAAGATCTATAGAAATAGATCAAGACGCCTGATGATACTTTCAAAGAACGCACACCTTGACATGTTTTTGAAGGAGTTCAAAATAGATCAGTCAAAGAAGGGGTTCTTACCTGAGTTGTAAGGTGTGAAGTTGAGTAAGACTCAAAGATTGACCACGGCAGAAGAAAGAGGAAGGACGAAGGTCGTCCCCTATGCTTTTGTCATAGGCTCTATACGGTATGCCATGCTGAGTACCACACCAGATGTGTGCCTTGTCACATGTCTGGCAAGAGGGTACAAAGGTGATCTAGGAGTGGATCACCAGATAGCGGTCAAAATTATCCTTAGAGGAATAAGGAAATGTTTCTCGATTATGGAGGTGATAAAGAGTTCGACGTAAAGAGTTACGTTGATGCAAGCTTAACACCTATCCAGATAGCTCTGAGTAGAGACACCGGATACGTATAATGGAGCAACAATTTGGAATAGCTCCAAGTGGAACGTGGTAGCAGCATCTATGATATGACATAAAGTTTTGCGAAATACATAGGGATCTGAATATTGCAGACCCGTTGACTACAACCTCTCTCACAAGCATAATATGATCAAACCCAGAACTCATTGAGTGTTAATCACATAGTGATGTGAACTAGATTATTGAGTCTAGCAAACTCGTTGGATGTTGGTCACATGGCAATGTGACCTGTGAGTGTTAATCACATGGCGATGTGAACTAAATTATTGACTCTAGTGCAAGTGGGAGACTATTGGAAATATGCCCTAGAGGCAATAATAAATTGGTTATTATTATATTTTATTTTATTGTTCATGATAATCGTTTATTATCCATGCTAGAATTGTATTTATAGGAAACTCAGATACATGTGTGGATACATAGACAACACCATGTCCCTAGTAAGCCTCTAGTTGACTAGCTCGTTGATCAATAGATGGTTACAGTTTCCTGACCATGGACATTGGATGTCGTTGATAACGGGATCACATCATTAGGAGAATGATGTGATGGACAAGACCCAATCCTAAGCCTAGCACAAGATCGTGTAGTTCGTATGCTAAAGCTTTTCTAATGTCAAGTATCATTTCCTTAGACCATGAGATTGTGCAACTCCCGGATGCCGTAGGAGTGCTTTGGGTGTGCCAAACGTCACAACATAACTGGGTGGCTATAAAGGTGCACTACGGGTATCTCTGAAAGTGTATGTTGGGTTGGCACGAATCGAGACTGGGATTTGTCACTCCGTGTAAATGGAGAGGTATCTCTGGGCCCACTCGGTAGGACATCATCATAATGTGCACGATGTGACCAAGGAGTTGATCACGGGATGATGTGTTATGGAACGAGTAAAGAGACTTGCCGGTAACGAGATTGAACAAGGTATCGGGATACCGACGATCGAATCTCGGGCAAGTACTATACCGCTAGACAAAGGGAATTGTATACGCGATTGATTGAATCCTTGACATCGTGGTTCATCCGATGAGATCATCATGGAGCATGTGGGAACCAACATGGGTATCCAGATCCTGCTATTGGTTATTGACCGGAGAGTTGTCTCGGCCATGTCTGCATGACTCCCGAACCCTTAGGGTCTACACACTTAAGGTTCGGTGACACTAGGGTTTATAGGGAAAGTATGTACGCGGTTACCGAATGTTGTTCGGAGTCCCGGATGAGATCCCGGACGTCACGAGGAGTTCCGGAATGGTCCGGAGGTAAAGAGTTATATATGGGAAGTCCCGTTTTGGTCACCGGAAAAGTTTCGGGTGCTATCGGTAATGTACCGGGACCACCGGGAGGGTCCCGGGGGTCCACCAGGTGGGGCCACCAGCCCTAGAAGGCCGCGTGGGCCAAGTATGGGAGGGGACCAACCCCGGGTGGGCTGGTGCGCCCCCCCCCCACCAAGGCCCAAGGCGCAAGGGAGAGTGGGAGGGGGCAAACCCTAGGTCCAGATGGGCCTTAAGGCCCACCCTAGGTGCGCCCCCCTCTCTCCCCCCTTGTCCGCCACCCTAGATGGGTTTTGGGGCTGCCGCCACCCCTAGGGAGAGAACCCTAGATGGGGGCGCAGCCCCTCCCCTTCCCCTATATATACTTGAGGTATTGGGGGCTGCAAGACACACGAGATCATCTCCCTCTTGGCGCAGCCCTACCTCTCTCCCTCCTCGTCTCTCATAGTGCTTGGCGAAGCCCTGCTGGAGTTCCGCGCTCCTCCACCACCACCACGCCGTCGTGCTGCTGCTGGACGGAGTCTTCCCAACCTCTCCTTCTCCCCTTGCTGGATCAAGGCGTGGGAGACGTCACCGGGCTGCACGTGTGTTGAACGCGGAGGCGCCGTTGTTCGGCGCTTAGATTGGAATCAACCACGATCTGAATCGCTGCGAGTACGAATCCTTCATCCGTGTTCTTGCAATGCTCCCGCTTAGCGATCTACAAGGGTATGTAGATGCACTCCCCTTCCCCTCGTTGCTAGATTACTCCATAGATTGATCTTGGTGATGCATAGAAAATTTTAAATTTCTACTACGATCCCCAGCAGCTTAGTGCAGAGCATTGTTGACATAGAAATTTGCAAAATACTTACGGATCTGAATGTGGCAGACCCGTTGACTAAACTTCTCTCACAAGCAAAACATGATCACACCCTAGTACTCTTTGGGCGTTAATCACATAGCGATGTGAACTAGCTAGATTATTGAATCTAGTAAACCCTTTGGGTGTTGGTCACATGACGATGTGAACTATGGGTGTTAATCACATGGTGATGTCAACTATTGATGTTAAATCACATGGCGATGTGAACTAGATTATTGACTCTAGTGCAAGTGGGAGACTGGAGGAAATATGCCCTAGAGGCAATAATAAAGTTATTATTTATTTCCTTATATCATGATAAATGTTTATTATTCATGCTAGAATTGTATTAACCGGAAACATAATACATGTGTGAATACATAGACAAACAGTTAGACAAACAGTATGTCACTAGTATGCCTCTACTTGACTAGCTCGTTGAATCAAAGATGGTTAAGTTTCCTAGCCATAGACATGAGTTGTCATTTGATTAATGGGATCACATCATTAGGTGAATGATGTGATTGACTTGACCCATTCCGTTAGCTTAGCACTTGATCATTTAGTTTGTTGCTATTGCTTTCTTCATGACTTATACATGTTCCTATGACTATGAGATTATGCAACTCCCGTTTACCGGAGGAACACTTTGTGTTCTACCAAATGTCACAACGTAACTGGGTGATTATAAAGGTGCTCTACAGGTGTCTCCGAAGGTACTTGTTGGGTTGGCGTATTTCAAGATTAGGATTTGTCACTCCGATTGTCGGAGAGGTATCTCTGGGCCCCTCGGTAATGCACATCACTATAAGCCTTGCAAGCATTGCAACTAATGAGTAGTTGCGGGATGATGTGTTACGGAACGAGTAAAGAGACTTGTCGGTAACGAGATTGAACTAGGTATTGAGATACCGACGATCGAATCTCGGGCAAGTAACATACCGATGACAAAGGGAACAACATATGTTGTTATGCGGTTTGACCGATAAAGATCTTCGTAGAATATGTGGGAGCCAATATGAGCATCCACGTTCCGCTATTGGTTATTGACCGGAGACGTGTCTCGGTCATGTCTACATAGTTCTCGAACCCGTAGGGTCCGCACGCTTAAGGTTTCAATGACAGTTATATTATGAGTTTATGAGTTTTGATGTACCGAAGGAGTTCGGAGTCCCGTATGAGATCGGGGACATGACGAGGAGTCTCGAAGTGGTCGAGACGTAAAGATCGATATATTGGACGACTATATTCGGACATCGGAAAGGTTCTGAGTGATTCGTGTATTTTTCGGAGTACCGGAGAGTTACGGGAATTCGCCGGGGAGTATATGGGCATTATTGGGCCATACGGGAATAGAGGAGAGAGGCCAAAAGGAAGGAGGCGCGCGCCCCCCTCTGGTCCGAATTGGACAAGGGGTGCAGCCCACTTTTCCTTATTCCTCTCCCCCTCTTTCCTTCTCTCCTACTCCAACAAGGGAAGGAGGAGTCCTACTCCCGGTGGGAGTAGGACTCCCCCCTTGGCGCGCCCTCCTCCTAGGCCGGCCGCCTCCCTCCCTTGCTCCTTTATATACGGGGGCAGGGGGCACCCCATAGACAACAGTTGATCATTGATCTCTTAGCCGTGTGCGGTGCCCCCTCCATCATAGTCCTCGATAATATTGTAGTGGTGCTTAGGCGAAGCCCTGCCACAGTAGAACATCAAGATCGTCACCACGCTGTCGTGCTGACGGAACTCTTCCCCGACATTCTGCTGGATCGGAGTCCGGAGATCGTTATCGAGCTGAACCTGTGCTAGAACTTGGAGATGCCGTAGTTTCGGTGCTTGATCGGTCAGGCCGTGAAGACGTACGACTACATCAACCGCTTTGTGCTAACGCTTCCGCTTTCGGTCTACGAGGGTACGTGGACAACACTCTCCCCTCTCGTTGCTATGCATCACCATGATCTTGCGCGTGCGTAGGAATTTTTTTTGAAATTACTACGTTCCCCAACAAAAATACACATCAATAATCTGTATATCAAATATACCTTTGTTCACTTTGCCATCCTTCTTATCCGCTAAATACTTGGGGCAGTTCTGCTTCCAGTGACCAGTCCCTTTGCAGTAGAAGCACTTAGTCTCAGGCTTAGGACCAGACTTGGGCTTCTTCACTTGAGCAGCAACTTGCTTGCCGTTCTTCTTGAAGTTCCCCTTCTTCCCTTTGCCCTTTTCTTGAAACTAGTGGTCTTGTCTACCATCAACACTTGAAATTTTTCTTGATTTCTACCTTCGTTGATTTCAGCATTATGAAGAGCTTGGGAATCATTACTGTTATCCCTTGCATGTCATAGTTCATCACGAAGTTCTACTAACTTGGTGATGGTGACTAGAGAATTCTGTCAATCACTATCTTATCTGGAAGATTAACTCCCACTTGATTCAAGCGATTGTAGTACCCAGACAATCTGAGCACATGCTCGCTGCTTGAGCTATTCTCCTCCATCTTTTAGCTATAGAACTTGTTGGAGACTTCATATCTCTCAACTCGGGTATTTGCTTGAAATATTAACTTCAACTCCTGGAACATCTCATATGGTCCATGACATTCAAAACGTCTTTGAAGTCCCGATTCTAAGCCGTTAAGCATGGTGCACTAAACTAAGTAGTCATCATATTGAGCTAGCCAAACGTTCATAACGTCTGCCTCTACTCCTGCAATAGGTCTGTCACCTAGCGGCACATCAAAGACATAATTCTTCTGTGCAACAATGAGGATAATCCTCAGATCATGGATCCAATCCGCATCATTGCTACTAACATTTTTCAACATAATTTTTCTCTAGGAACACAATAAACTGGGAGCAACATCGCGAGCTATTGATCTACAACATAGATATGATAATACTACCAGGACTAAGTTCATGATAAATTAAAATTTAATTAATCATATTACTTAAGAACTCCCACTTAGACAGACATCCCTCTAATCTTCTAAGTGATCACGTGATCCATATCAACTAAACCATGTCCGATCATCACGTGAGATGGAGTAGTTTCAATGGTGAACATCACTATGTTGATCATATCTACTATATGATTCACGCTCGACCTTTCGGTCTTCGTGTTTCGAGGCCATATCTGTTATATGCTAGGCTCGTCAAGTTTGACCTGAGTATTCTGCGTGTGCAAAACTGGCTTGCACCCATTGTAGATGGACGTAGAGCTTATCACACCCGATCATCATGTGGTGTCTGGGCACGACGAACTTTGGCAACGGTGCATACTCAGGGAGAACACTTTTATCTTGAAATTTAGTGAGAGATCATCTTATAATGCTACCGTCAATCAAAGCAAGATAAGATGCATAAAAGATAAACATCACATGCAATCAATATAAGTGATATGATATGGCCATCATCATCTTGTGCTTGTGATCTCCATCTCCGAAGCACCGTTATGATCACCATCGTCACCGGCGCGACACCTTGATCTCCATCGTAGCATCGTTGTCGTCTCGCCAATCTTATGCTTCTATGACTATCGCTACCGCTTAGTGATAATGTAGGACCTTGAAGTAGATGTGTCTAGAGGGGGGGTGATTAGAAACTTAATGCTAAAGTTGCAGTTTTTAAGCTTTTTCGGTTTAAGTGGAGTTTAGGCACAATTTCAACATTCACAATACATATCAAGCAAGCATGCAAAGAGTATATAGGCAGTGGAAAGTAAAGCATGCAACTTGCAAGAATGTAAAGGGAAGGGTTTGGAGAATTCAAACGCAATTGGAGACACAGATGTTTTTCCCGTGGTTCGGATAGGTGGTGCTATCCTACATCCACGTTGATGGAGACTTCAACCCACGAAGGGTAACGGTTGCGCGAGTCCCACGGAGGGCTCCACCCACGAAGGGTCCACAAAGAAGCAACCTTGTCTATTCCATCATGGCCATCGCCTACGAAGGACTTGCCTCACTAGCGGTAGATCTTCACGAAGTAGGCGATCTCCTTGCCCTTACAAACTCCTTGGTTCAACTCCACAATCTTGTCGGAGGCTCCCAAGTGACACCTAGCCAATCTAGGAGACACCACTCTCCAAGAAGTAACAAATGGTGTGTTGATGATGAACTCCTTGCTCTTGTGCTTCAAATGATAGTCTCCCCAACACTCAACTCTCTCTCATAGGATTTGGATTTGGTGGAAAGAAGATTTGAGTGGAAAGCAACTTGGGGAAGGCTAGAGATCAAGATTCATGTGGTAGGAATGGAATATCTTGGCCTCAACACATGAGTAGGTGGTTCTCTCTCAGAACATATGAGTTGGAGTGTAGATGTGTTCTGATGGCTCTCTCCACGAGTGAAGAGGAGGTGGAGGGGTATATATAGCCTCCACACAAAATCCAACCGTTACACACAATTTACCAATCTCGGTGGGACCGAATCAACAAACTCGGTCGGACCGAAATAGTAAACCTAGTGACCGTTAGAGATTTTCGGTGGGACTGACATGCAACCCGGTAGGACCGATATGGTTAGGGTTAGGGCATAACGTAATCTCGGTGAGACCGATTGCACAAACTCGGTGAGACCGATTTGGTAATAAGCTAACCAGAGGGTTGGTCAGGCAAACTCAGTGGGACCGATTACACAAACTCGGTGAGACCGATTTTGGTAATGAGCATACACAGTGAGTTTGCATTGTAACCTCGGTAGTACCGATTGCACAAGATCGGTGAGACCGATTTTGGCAATGGACATACACAGTGAGATTACAATCCCATCTCGGTGAGATCGAGATCCCTATCGGTAGAACCGATTTGCTAGGGTTTGGCAATGGCTATGACAAGTGAAACTCGGTGGCGCCGGATAGAAATAATTGGTAGGTCCGAGTTTGGCTTAGGTTTAGGTCATATGTGGAAGTGGGAAAGTAGCTGAGGATTTTGGAGCATATCATTAAGGACTTGAAGCAAGAGGCTCATTAAGCAACACCTCATCCCTCCTTGATAGTATTGGCTTTTCCTATGGACTCAATGTGATCTTGGATCACCAAAATGTAAAATGAAGAGTCTTGAGCTTTAAGCTTTAGCCAATCCTTTATCCTTAGCATCTTGGAGAATTTCCCACAACCTTTAGTCCATGCCACTCCATTGTTGAACTTATCTGAAACATACTAGATAGAAACGTTAGTCCAACAAGAGATATGTTGTCATTAATTACCAAAACCACCTAGGGAGCACTTGTGCTTTCAATCTCCCCCTTTTTGGTAATTGATGGCAACATACATCAAAGCTTTAGATAAAGATCTAAAGAACAGCAAGTAAAGCTTTGGAAGGACATGTAACAAGCATAGGCTTCCCCTACATGTATGCACTCATGTAAATGTGAAATATAGAGGCATGTGAGAGCATAACCATGACAGAGTAGGCAATGTGTTACATGTATCTTGGCCATATGCATCAGAGCAAAAGATTATCAAGGAAAATACCTTCATGCTCATGAGTCTTTCTTGCAAACAGTATGTACATAAGCAAGAATTCCTCATACTCATGATTTTGATGCATACACTTACCTTGTAGTCTTTAGCCGGCTTAGGATGGAATGAACCTGCACAAACAAGGTTAGATAACACAGGTACCTCCACTAGCCAGAGCAAACCAAAGAAGCCACAAGAGTACCAAGACTGGGATGATATGTAGAGAGTGAGTACAAGGTACCACAATGGATTCAACATGTCCCCAAGAGTAAAGATATGCAATGAATTTGACTGATTTCTTTCCCTTAGGTGTCTTGCTCCCCCTGAATCTTACATGGGATATTGGGAGAAGATAGGGAACAGAAAATCAGAGCTGAAAGATACAAATGGATAGAACTTAATGCAAATAAGCACATATGAACATGTCTTTCCCCCAAAAATACATGTGACATCTCTCCTCTTGAACATCAAGCATCTAGGATCCTTGAGTATTCTCTCCCCCTGGAAATCTCTTTCTCCCCCTTAATACTTTCTCCCTTGTAGGTGATAAGCTTTGATGTGATCTCTCTCTCCCCCTTTGACATCAATTTCCAAGAAGGGCTTTCTGGAATCCGTCGTATAGGTTTGGTCCTTGAGACTCATCACAAAGCAATGGATAAAACTGTGATGCTTGTAGAGGACAAGATTCATTGAGTAGAGCTGGATCAGAAGAAATATAGAACAAGTGGCAAACTGTTTTTCCTGTTGTGAAGTCGGTGGCACCGAGTGGCATGTTTCGGTGGGGTCGAAAAGATTCGGTTGGACCGAAAACTACAAGTCGGTGAAACCGAGTTCAACACAGAGAAAAACACTTGTCACCTCAGCTCACTAAACATGTAGGATCCCACAAAGATTTGCAATGAATTATCTGAAGGATTTGCAAGGAATTGAATGTAGAAAATGCAGAACAAAAACAAAAAGAAAAGAGAAGAAACTGAAAGATCTAGATGAATTTTTTTAAAAAAAATAGAAAGAAAATAAATATGCATGAGACAAATACAATAACACAGAAAAGAACACAAGAGAACTTCATCTAGAGTTGGGCGGTGACATAGTCACCTATGTTAGAGTATATTGACTTAGGAGTCAAGTGAGAACACTTGATCATAGGTCATACTCATCGTTTAAGCTCAAAATGGGGTTACCATTTTTCATTTAAGCATCTTGATGTATTCACATCTTGTTGAGTTGCTTTGACTCATGTCTTGGAGTAAAGCTTCTCTAAGATGGAATAACATACCTTGGGTGGTGGTGTGGTTCTTGCTCATGTAGTTGAACTTGTGTGGGTGCTCAAGGTTGATGTAGCTCATCAAGAGTTGGGAGCACCACTTGGAGTTTGAGTTCATCTACCTACATGGGTTAGTTCTTGCAAGGAAGAGCACTTGTGTATCCAAAAATGACAATCATGAAGCTCAACATAGAATTTGTCAAAGGATATGTTTGAATGGTTTTGTGCTTCCTTGTCTTCAACCAACATTGTGTAGATACTTGGTGATGTAGAGATTGCTCAAGATGTGAGTGAGTCGCAATCTCATGGAATTAGATTCAATCAAGCACCTACATGGGTTAGACAACATGCAAGGTACAAATATATCCAAGACATAAGATAGTCATCATAAGAGATATATCATGGATTAGTCATAAGCTCATGTCTTGCATGTATCCAATGGAGTTCCTACTCCAAGTTCGAAGCATTAATAATGTTCAATTCACCTCTCAACCTGCAAAATACTTTCTCATCAAGAGGTTTAGTAAATATATCCGCTAATTGCTTATCGGCGCGAACATGCTTAAGATCAATGTCACCCTTAGCAACATGGTCTCGAATGAAATGATGACGAACTTCAATATGCTTAGTTCGAGAATATTGTACAGGATTATGACCAATTTTGATAGCACTTTCATTGTCACAAAGTAGTGGAACATGTTTCACATAGATCCCATAATCTTTAAGAGTTTGGGTCATCCAAAGTAATTGAGCACAACATGAACCAGCGGCAATGTATTCCGCTTCGGCGGTGGATAAGGATACCGAGTTTTGTTTCTTGGAAGACCAAGACACAAGAGATCTACCAAGAAATTGACAAGTACCCGAAGTGGACTTTCTATCAACCTTGTCTCCGGCATAATCCGAGTCGGAATAGCCAACAAGATCAAAAGAAGACCTCTTAGGATACCAAATGCCAAAGTTTGGTGTATGAATTAAGTATCTCACTATCTTTTTCACGGCCTTAAGATGACATTCTTTAGGAGCATCTTGATAACGTGCACACATGCACACACTTAGCATAATGTCGGGACGTGAAGCACATAGGTATAACAAAGAACCAATCATAGAGCGATAAACCTTTTGATCAACCGGTTCACCATCTTTGGTCAAATCAAGATGTCCACTAGTAGGCATGGGTGTAGGCATACCTTTGCATTCTTGCATATTGAACTTCTTGAATAAGTCCTTGGTGTAGTTCGTTTGAGAGACAAATGTACCTTCCTTAGTTTGCTTGATTTGCAAACCGAGAAAGAATTTGAGTTCACTCATCATAGACATCTCAAACTTCTCTGACATTAGCTTTCCAAACTTTTCACTAAAGAGAGGGTTAGTTGAACCAAATATGATATCATCAACATAAATTTGGCATACAAATAGTTCTCCATTAACCCTTTTAGTAAAAAGAGTAGAATCAATTTTACCAATTTCAAAACCACTTGCAATAAGGAACTTGGTCAAGCATTTATACCATGCTCTAGGAGCTTGTTTAAGACCATAAAGAGCTTTGTGAAGTTTGTAAACATGATTTGGTTTCTTAGGATTGATAAAGCCGGGAGGTTGTTTGACATAAACTTCCTCCTCTATTTCACCATTTAGAAAAGCACTTTTAATGTCCATTTGGTACAAGGTGATATTATGGTGATTAGCATAGGCAAGTAAGATGCGAATGGACTCAAGTCTAGCAACGGGAGCATATGTCTCACCATAGTCCATACCTTCGACTTGTGTGTACCCTTGGGCGACGAGACGTGCTTTGTTGCGAACCACTTGTCCATCTTCATCTTGCTTGTTGCGAAACACCCATTTGGTACCAATGATGTTGTGGTTGTTGTCGGGCTTCTCAACCAATGTCCAAACTTGGTTTCTCTCAAAGTTGTGTAGCTCTTCATGCATAGCGTTTATCCAATCCGGATCTTCCAATGCTTCTTCAACCTTCATAGGTTCAATGCTAGACATGAATGAATAGTTTTCACAAAAGTTAGCTAAACGAGTTTTTGAGCGAGTGATTCTCCCGGTTTGAATATCATTGTAGATTTGCTCGACGGGATGATCTTTGGCAATTCTTGCTCGAACTCGTGAGAGCTTTTGCTTGGGTCTTCGTTGAACATCTTCTTCATCTTGTTCTTCTTCTTGGCCTTCTTCATTGTTGACGTTGTCGTTCTCTTGTCGTGGTGGAGAAGGAGGTTGTTGATGTTCGTCTTGATGCATTTCCTCGTCTTCTTCATCTTGGTGTGTCCCACTTGTGGATGCTTCTGTATCAATTCTTGGTTCACCTTGTCGTGAAGTAGAAGCTTCCACTTGGACGGACGAGGTACTCTCCTTCACCTCCGTTGGACGAATTTTGCCAATAGACAAGTCTTGGATTGCTTCTGAAGGGTCTTTGTCTCCTACATCGATTGGCAATTGCTCTACTTGCGAGCCATTAGATTCATCAAACTTCACATCTACCATCTCTTCAACCTTTCGGGTGAAATTGTTGTAGACACGGTAAGTGTGAGAGTTTGAGCCATAACCAAGTAGAAAACCTTCATGAGATTTAGGAGCAAACTTTGAACGACGATGCTTGTCAAGAATGTAGCACTTTGAGCCGAATACTCAAAAGTATCCAACTTGGGGTTTGTTACCGGTGAGGAGCTCGTATGCCGTCTTGCTGAGTAGCTTGTGAAGATACAAGCGATTTGTTGCATGACAAGCTGTCTCAACCGCTTCTGCCCAAAAGTGCTTCGGCATCTTGTACTCATCAAGCATCGTTCTCGCCATTTCGATGAGTGTCCGGTTCTTCCTCTCAACAACTCCATTTTGTTGAGGTGTGTACGTAGCCGAGAACTCGTGTGAAATCCCTTCTTCGTCAAGAAAGGTGTCCACATTTGCGTTCTTGAACTCCGTTCTGTTGTCACTCCGAACCTTCTTGATCTTCACGTCAAACTGATTTTGGGCCTTCCTAGCGAAGTTTTTGAAGATCTTCTGGACCTGCGACTTGTCATCAAGAAAGAACACCCACGTAAATCTTGAAAAATCATCAACTATAACTAGACCAAAAGAATTTCCACCGAGACTCTTGTAGGCGTTGGGACCAAAAAGATCCATATGAAGTAGCTCGAGTGGCCTCCTTGTGGTCATGATGTTCTTCACGGGATGCCTTCCTCCAACCTGTTTACCTGCTTGACAAGCACTGCAAAGTCTATCCTTATCAAATATGACATCGTTAACTCCAAGGATATGATTTCCTTTAATAAGCTTGTTAAGGTTTCTCATGCCAACGTGACCTAGTCGTCTATGCCACAACCAACCTTTTGAGGATTTAGCAATAAAGCAAGTTTTAGGTTGTGCCTTTTTAGAGAAACCGACAATGTAAAGATCACCTCTACGTATACCAGTAAAGACCATTTTATGATCGTCTCGACGAAACACTTGGCAATCTACCTCAGTAAATAGGACATTCAAACCGAAATCAGCAAGTCTAGATACTGAAAGTAAGTTGTAGCCGAGAGATTCAACGAGCATGACATTTTGAATGGAACTATCATGTGAGATGGCCACCTTACCAAGGCCAACCACTTTACCCTTTGAATTATCACCAAAGGTGACATATTTTTTAGGGCCGTCATTTTCAGCAAGCTCACTGAACATCTCTTCATCTCCGGTCATATGATCAGTACATCCACTATCAAGAACCCATTCCTTTCCTCCTGACACATATCCCCGAAGATTTGCCATAAGACCAAAATGTCTCATTGCATCATCAAGATCGAAGTCACTATCATCATCATCATCATCATAGTATCCATGTTCACCATGATCTTGTGACTCATCATTTCCTAGAGAGGGTAATTCATTAGATAAATGATCATCAAAGTGGTCACCTTTATGAATTCTTATAGCTTCAGATATAATGATTCCAACATCTCCTTTAGCACGCTTGAGATTGGTAAGCTCAAATAGACAATCACCAAAACTAGGATCACTAGAGTTCATCTTACTCAAGGCAATAGATTTAAGGAGAATTTCATCCAAATTTTTCAAGGAATAATCGGGAAATCGTTCCTCAAGAAATTTCCATATAGTATAGGCACAATTAAGAGTAGGCAAACTAGCAATCAAATTTTTGGGCAATCCTCTAATGATGAGCTCAATAGTTCTAAGATTGCGAATTATGTCGATATCTTCATCTAGGGTAGGATGCAAAGGATCAATATGAGGTGCACAAGGGCTAGCAATATACTTGTTCAAATGATATTGATTGAAAATTACAAGCATCTCATTTTTCCACTCATGAAAATACTCTCCATCAAGAATAGGCATTCTATGTCTAAGACTCCCTAAAGTAGACACATCCATCTTCCTCCAATGGTGATTAAACCAAGGCAATGGAAACCAAAGCTCTGATACCACTTGTAGGACCTTGAAGTAGATGTGTCTAGAGGGGGGGTGATTAGACACTTAATGTTAAAGTTGCAGTTTTTAAGCTTTTTCGGTTTAAGTGGAGTTTAGGCACAATTTCAACATTCACAATACATATCAAGCAAGCATGCAAAGAGTATATAGGCAGCGGAAAGTAAAACATGCAACTTGCAAGAATGTAAAGGGAAGGGTTTGGAGAATTCAAACGCAATTGGAGACACAGATGTTTTTCCCATGGTTCGGATAGGTGGTGCTATCCTACATCCACGTTGATGGAGACTTCAACCCACGAAGGGTAACGGTTGCGCGAGTCCACGGAGGGCTCCACCCACGAAGGGTCCATGAAGAAGCAACCTTGTCTATCCCACCATGGCCATCGCCCACGAAGGACTTGCCTCACTAGCGGTAGATCTTCACGAAGTAGGCGATCTCCTTGCCCTTACAAACTCCTTGGTTCAACTCCACAATCTTGTCGGAGGCTCCCAAGTGACACCTAGCCAATCTAGGAGACACCACTCTCCAAGAAGTAACAAATGGTGTGTTGATGATGAACTCCTTGCTCTTGTGCTTCAAATGATAGTCTCCCCAACACTCAACTCTCTCTCACAGGATTTGGATTTGGTGGAAAGAAGATTTGAGTGGAAAGCAACTTGGGGAAGGCTAGAGATCAAGATTCATGTGGTAGGAATGGAATATCTTGGCCTCAACACATGAGTAGGTGGTTCTCTCTCAGAACATATGAGTTGGAGTGTAGATGTGTTCTGATGGCTCTCTCCACGAGTGAAGAGGAGGTGGAGGGGTATATATAGCCTCCACACAAAATCCAACCGTTACACACAATTTACCAATCTCGGTGGGACCGAATCAACAAACTCGGTCGGACCGAAATAGTAAACCTAGTGACCGTTAGAGATTTTCGGTGGGACTGACATGCAACCCGGTAGGACCGATATGGTTAGGGTTAGGGCATAACGTAATCTCGGTGAGACCGATTGCACAAACTCGGTGAGACCGATTTGGTAATAAGCTAACCAGAGGGTTCGTCAGGCAAACTCGGTGGGACCGATTACACAAACTCGGTGAGACCGATTTTGGTAATGAGCATACACAGTGAGTTTGCATTGTAACCTCGGTAGTACCGTTTGCACAAGATCGGTGAGACCGATTTTGGCAATGGACATACACAGTGAGATTACAATCCCATCTCGGTGAGACCGAGATCCCTATCGGTAGAACCGATTTGCTAGGGTTTGGCAATGGCTATGACAAGTGAAACTCGGTGGCGCCGGATAGAAATAATCGGTAGGTCCGAGTTTGGCTTAGGTTTAGGTCATATGTGGAAATGGGAAAGTAGCTGAGGATTTTGGAGCATATCATTAAGCACTTGAAGCAAGAGGCTCATTAAGCAACACCTCATCCCTCCTTGATAGTATTGGCTTTTCCTATGGACTCAATGTGATCTTGGATCACTAAAATGTAAAATGAAGAGTCTTGAGCTTTAAGCTTTAGCCAATCCTTTGTCCTTAGCATCTTGGAGAATTTCCCACAACCTTTAGTCCATGCCACTCCATTGTTGAACTTATCTAAAACATACTAGATAGAAACGTTAGTCCAACAAAATATGTTGTCATTAATTACCAAAACCACCTAGGGAGCACTTGTGCTTTCAGATAAAGTAAAGCATTACCGGGCGATTGCATTGCATACAATAAAGCGACAACCATATGGCTCCTGCCAGTTGCCGATAACTCGGTTACAAAACATGATCATCTCATACAATAAAATTTAGCATCATATCTTGACCATATCACATCACAACATGCCCTGCAAAAACAAGTTAGACGTCCTCTACTTTGTTGTTGCAAGTTTTACGTGGCTGCTACGGGCTTAGCAAGAACCGTTCTTACCTACGCATCAAAACCACAATGATAGTTTGTCAAGTTGGTGCTGTTTTAACCTTCGCAAGGACCGGGCGTAGTCACACTCGGTTCAACTAAAGTTGGAGAAACTGACACCCGCCAGCCACCTGTGTGCAAAGCACGTCGGTAGAACCAGTCTCGCGTAAGCGTACGCGTATTGTCGGTCCGGGCCGCTTAATCCAACAATACCGTCGAACCAAAGTATGACATGCTGGTAAGCAGTATGACTTATATCGCCCACAACTCACTTGTGTTCTACTCGTGCATATTACATCAACTCATAAAACCTGGCTCGGATACCACTGTTGGGGAACGTAGTAATTTCAAAATTTTCCTACGCACACGCAAGATCATGGTGATGCATAGCAACGAGAGGGGAGAGTGTTGCCCACGTACCCTCATAGACCGAAAGCAGAAGCGTTATAACAACACGGTTGATGTAGTCGTACGTCTTCACGGCCCGACCGATCAAGCACCGAAACTACGGCACCTCCGAGTTCTAGCACACGTTCAGCTCGATGACGATCCCCGGATTCCGATCCAGCAGAATGTCGGAGAAGAGTTCCGTCAACACGACGGCGTGGTGATGATCTTGATGTTCTACCGTCGCAGGGCTTCGCCTAAGCACCGCTACAATATTGTCGAGGATTATGGTGGAGGGGGCACCGCACACGTCTAAGAGATCAATGATCAATTGTTGTGTCTTTGGGATGCCCCCTGCCCCCGTATATAAAGGAGTGGAGGAGGGAGAGGGCCGGCCCTCTCTATGGCGCGCCCTAGGGGAGTCCTACTCCCACCGGGAGTAGGATTCCCCCTTTCCTAGTAGAACTAGGAGCCCTTCCAAGTAGTAGGAGTAGGAGTGAAGGAAAGGGAAGGGAAAAGGAGAAGGAAGGAAGGGGGCGCCCCCCTCCCTAGTCCAATTCGGACCAGCCCATGGGGAGGGGTGCGGCCACCCTTTGAGGCCTTTCTCTCCTTTCCCGTATGGCCCATTAAGACCCAATACGAATTCCCGTAACTCCTCGGTACTCCCGAAAATACCCGAATAACTCGAAACCTTTTCGATGTTCGAATATAGTCGTCCAATATATCGATCTTTATGTCTTGACCATTTCGAGACTCCTCGTCATGTCCCCGATCTCATCCGGGACTCCGAACTCCTTCGGTACATCAAAACACATAAATTCATAATATAACCGTCATCGAACTTTAAGCGTGCGGACCCTACGGGTTCGAGAACTATGTAGACATGACCGAGACACGTCTCCGGTCAATAACCAATAGCGGAACCTGGATGCTCATATTGGCTCCTACATATTCTACGAAGATCTTTATCGGTCAAACCGCATAACAACATACGTTGTTCCCTTTGTCATCGGTATGTTACTTGTCCGAGATTCGATCGTCGGTATTTCAATACCTAGTTCAATCTCATTACCGGCAAGTCTTTTTACTCGTTCCGTAACACATCATCCCGCAACTAACTCATTAGTTGCAATGCTTGCAAGGCTTATAGTGATGTGCATTACCGAGTGGGCCCAGAGATACCTCTCCGACAATCGGAGTGACAAATTCTAATCTCGAAATACGCCAACCCAACAAGTACCTTCGGAGACACCAGTAGAGCACCTTTATAATCACCCAGTTACGTTGTGACGTTTGGTAGCACACAAAGTGTTCCTCTGGTAAACGGGAGTTGCATAATCTCAGAGTCATAGGAACATGTATAAGTCATGAAGAAAGCAATAGCAACAAACTAAACGATCAAGTGCTATGCTAACGGAATGGGTCAAGTCAATCACATCATTCTCTAATGATGTGACCCCATTAATCAAATGACAACTCATATGTCTATGGCTAGGAAACTTAACCATCTTTGATTCAACGAGCTAGTCAAGTAGAGGCATATTAGTGACATACTGTTTGTCTATGTATTCACACATGTATTATGTTTCCGATTAATACAATTCTAGCATGAATAATAAACATTTATCATGATATAAGGAAATAAATAATAACTTTATTATTGCCTCTAGGGCATATTTCCTTCAACTACTACTATGTTATTTTGCACTATGAAAGTAGTAATTTAGGCTAGTGTCATATGCATGACACTAGTATAAGTTACTCCCCACTATGACCAGCCTAAGTGAGATGTAGTCTTCCTGTTTAGTTAATTTGCAGTGCATGTACCCGGAGGCGAGACCCGTGTGCCCACACGGCACGGCCTGCTTATAAACAGGCCTCCGTGTGTCGTGCCTGGCCGGACTGTTGCCCACCTTTGCCATGAGCTGAATTAGACATGAATTTAGAACCTCAAATGGGAGGCTCACAATCTCATAAAACATGGTCTTTCGTTAGGGGGCCATGTGCGTTTAGGCCAATCTGAAGATCTTCTCCTCGTATCTGTAAACATTAAGACAGACTAGAAGAACGCTCGTGCGTTGCAACAGGATGACATTAATTTTAAGAGTTCAATATTAATATTCTCATACATATCAAGTGACACTGGCGACCTTTTTTACCATCAAATCCTCACACACACACTCTCTCCCTTCCTCTTCCTCACTCTCTCCCCCCTCTCCCTCTCTCTCTCTCTAACACACACACATATCCATCTTATTGGGTACGGGACCATAATCCATCTATTTCACACACACACACACACATACGCTAGTGCATAACAATATGGATTATGTGTATATATTTGCCACCACAACCGAGGGAATTAATTTCATGTAAATCGGCCAGTCACAGCTCCAAGAATACGCGGAGGAGGTGGCCCGGGTCGGCGTCGGCGCCGTTACGGCGCGGGCCACGGGCCCGCTTCCAGGTGCGTCTGCGTGCCGGCCACCCACACAGGGTCCTTCAAGTGCCGCTTCCACCGCACCAACTCCCAGGGCCAGGGAAGCCACCCTTCTTCGCCCCCTTCACCGGCCGCGGCCAACACGGTGCCGTGGCACCCGGCCTCACCGTCCTCGTCCTCCGGCACCGTCGCGATCCAGTGACGCAGCCCAAGCACCGGCCTCGAGAATCAAGAACGCTCGACAACGGAGAGGGAAGGGAAGATCATATACATGTCATAAGAAAGGGAGTTTATTTACTACTCCATCGATGTATTGTTTCCTTTGCTTGGAGATTGATTACTATCCGTGAGTTAAGGTAAGATTAATGTGATTGAGCGATTTTTTCTGAAAATCAAATATTTGTTTTCTAATTAATGTGATTGAGTGATTTAAGGTAAGGTTAATTAATTTAGATTTGATCTTTAGAGATTGTTCGTGATTGATTCTACATTATTAAATAACTTGCGCCAGTATGAAAAGTTCTGATCTGTTCAGATTTCTTTCATTGTGTGAGAGGATGACGCGAAAATAAACTGATGAAGTGCGGGGAGGGGACGAAAAAATCTACGAAAAAACCAACAAAGGTGGGAGGAGGTACAGAAAAACCATGGGAGGTAGGACGAAAAAAACCCTGGAAACGAGACTACCAACTACTCCATTAAGAGTAGAGATCTTTAGAGATTGTTCGTGATTGATTCTACATTACTAAATAACTTGCGCCAGTATGAAAAGTTCTGATCTGTTCAGATTTCTTTCGTTGTGTGAGAGGGTGACGCGAAAATAAACCGATGAAGTGGGGGGAAGGGACGAAAAAAAATCTACAAAAAACCAGCGAAGATGGGAGGAGGTACCAAAAAATCCACGGGAGGTGGGACGAAAAAAAAAACTAGAAGCGAGACTATCAACTGCTACATTAAAAGTAGAGATTAATAAAGTTTTGCGAGTTTGTCTAAAAAAAGAGTAAATATTTGCCCCCTTTCGCTCTATCCTGCAAAATACGAGGACCAGTACCCAAAAGCGGCAGGGGGCCTTCCGCAAAAGTGCCAGCAGCACCGCCTGGCGCCGGATCTGGCCCATCCTTCTCCCATCGAACGGCCCATAAGTCGCTGGCGCAGTAATCCCCACGTCGCACAGGCTACCTTCTCGACCGCAGGCTCGCTAACCCTAAATCTCCGCCTCGTCCGTCGTCGCCACCGCCATCGCCGTTCCGCCGCCGCCGCCGCGCCGTACTCCAGGCGCCCCCGCCCCCGGCCTCTCGCCAGCGTCGCCGTCCCCCGTTCTTCCCCGCCGGGACGTCCCGCCCCTGCCGTCTCCGCCGCGCCCCTCCCCCCCGATCTTGGGCCGTCGGTCTCCTTTGCTTGAGGTATGAGCCAGGTCGTTTCCATCCGGCGATTACCTTGGTTAAATCCCTCCCGTTTGGGAGGAGACCTTCAGAATTTCTCGTCGCACATCATCTAGATCCGCCCCTGAGGATAAGTAGCCAATCCGAATTTGCGAATAGGTCGAGGTCTGAATAGGGTCAACGATCTTGTTTGAATTCAACGGGGTATGTTCTTGTTGGGATTTATTGGGAAGTTCCGGAGTTGTGCGTAGCAGGGAGCCTAGAATTCAATGGGATTTGTTCTTGTTGGTTGGGCGGGGGTAGGGGGTTGGGGGGGGGGGGTGGGTTGTTCATTGCAGGTGTTCTTTCCTACACTGGCAAAATCAGAATTTCTTCAAGAGTGTGAGCATGTCGGGGTGAATCATGGGGATGGGGTTTGCCACATTCGTTTGCTCTGATTATCTTTGGTCCATCACTTTAAATGAAATTTGACCCATGGACACTTTCTTTTATCAACAAGTAGTGGAAAGCGCCTGCGGAGGCCGTGCCTCGAGCGAGGGTTGTCGAGCATGACAAGGATAGTGCTAGCCATCCGAGCACTGCTCGACTTCTCATTAGTCCATCGCTTACGTTATCCCACATGTTCTTTCCAATGGGTTTCCTAGTTGGAGTACATCTCAGATAAGCCAAACATGGTCTTTCTTTTGGTGCCTAGTTGTTCTGAACTTTTCCCCTTTTTTGTACCCTCTTGACCGCACTAGGTTGTGTGTATTACTGACTTCTTTATCTGTCCGTGGTTTCTATTTTGCACTTGTCTCCATATTGCTAATGCATGATTAATACATTTGTCATAAGTTACCACTTATAATACTGCTCGTTTTAGATGTTGGGATCTAATACTGTATCTCCACAGTTTGTCATTGTTTTGGTTGCAAATGGCGACTGAAGCTGCTTCTCACATCTCTGGCGGTTCGGAGTCAACAACGGTGGCGTTGCTAGAACAACTTACTGAAGTATTTGGCAAGCTGAAGTCCCACACAGAAGCATCCCTACAATTGCAAAGTGGCATTCAGTGGGAAGATATCAAAGTACATTTCCTGAACCTTGAGAAGTCATACAGAAGCAAGTGCGATGAACTGGAAGACAAGCAGAAGGCATTAGAAGAACAGAAAGCCGGAGGTCGTAGGCTGATTGCTGAGAAAGAAGCTGATCTTTCTGCAAAAGAGCGTGCTTCTGTGAACAAACTTCAGGAGCTGAAGGATGCTGCCGTCTCTACCCTAGCAGAGGTGCGCAAAAAATATAATGTCGAGCTTTCTGAGATACTTGATGCCAATGGAAGCAAAGACAAAAAGGTAAAAACCCCAACCGACGACACCAATACATCGCTCCCTTCAGACGAGCATAACTCTGCTAAAGGGTCGGGCAAGCCATCTGAACCTTCACCAGTTGAGGTTAAGCCGCGCCCTGCACTGAAGGAACTCTGTGAGCAGATGGACGCTAAAGGCCTTCTGAAATATATTTCAGAAAATTCAAAAAAACTTGCTGGCTTTCGTGATGAACTTTGTGTTGCACTAAAATGTGCAACTGACCCTGCGCGCTTCGTACTTGATTCCTTGGAGGGTTTTTTCCCAGACCAACTGCCTGGGGATAAAAATTACTCCGCTCAGGGGCAGCGCAGAAGCTGTATTGTTTTGATGGAGGCTCTAGCACATTCACTAGGAATGAAGGAGCCAGGTGGCAAACACCCTTGGAGCTCTGAAATTATGGAGCAAGCCAAGGCAATTGCCAAAGAGTGGAAGAGTAAGATAGCTGAGGTTGACCTTGATGCTTCTGATGGCTACTCATTGGAAGCACATGCATTCCTGCAGCTTCTTACAACTTTTAATGTTGATTTGGTGCTTGACGAAGATGAACTATACAAGATTGTAGTTGCCATTTCTCGTCGCAGGCAGACTGCTGAGCTATGTCGCTCTCTTGGTTTGACTGAGAGAATACCAGGTTGGTATCCACTCAGAATGCCGCAAGGCATTATCATCCCTTAATTTACCAGGCTGGTGCCGGTCATGATTTACTGCTAGGCCCCACAACCATCTATGGAATAAATAGCTTACTACTATGTGAATACCATAGACGTTATGTATAAATGCGGTATTCTATGGTCCTAGTGCTGATCATTTGTTCTGCAGGTGTTATTGAGGAGTTGATTAAGAAACACAGGCAAATTGATGCAGTTCAATTCATACAAGCCTTTGGGCTGTCAGAGGCTTTTCCTCCTGCTCCTCTCTTGAAGGCATATGTAGATGAGATAAAAGGCTCACTTAACAATAAGGGGGATGCTGGTGCAACTCCTTCAGTGGTCTGTTCTTTCTACTTACTTTTTGACACGTTGATGATTTTCCAACACATGTTAGTTATTAGTAGCGCAGGATTTATCAACTCCACACTTCTTGCTTTGGGAATTCACTGTTAAAATACTCTTCTTTATTTTCTTGCTATAAGGATTGTTCATGTTGATGTATCAGGATGTATTTGGTATGCATGAGTTATCAGTAATCTAAGTCACATTTAAATTGAGAAGTCATAATTGAGAAATCTGCTGTTGTATTTAGCCCCCAAAAAACTTTCGCCGAGGCAAGTGGGAAATTACTTTATAATCTGCTAAATGGTGCTGCTGTCTGTGAATGATACAACACTGGATTATTAGGTTGTAGCACCCAACTGCCTCGTGTCATTCCCTTGTTTCAGAATCCAGAGTAGTTAATGTACATGGTGGATATTTTCTGTTGATTTCTGTGCTTAAATAGTTCCATGTTTAGTTTTCCTGTCATTTTATCCAGTTTCCATTTATATTGAGAATTTTGAGCTAATTGTGTTGTGATTTGGTAAAAAAAAAACACATGTGCAGGATGACTTGAAGAACCGCGAGCTAGTTGCATTGAGGGCCATAATCAAGTGCATCGAGGAGTACAAGCTCCAGAAGGAGTGTCCACTTGGACCTCTCCAGAAACGCATCAACGAGCTGAAACCAAAGGGCGCGAAAAGGCCATCAGGTTCTGCTAATCGCAACTACGCGAAGAAGCAGCGGGTCTCTGGCAGTGGCACTTCAGCTCCTCGGAGGCCCACTGGTGCAGTAGCTCCCCGCAGGCCCGCAGCTCCAGTCGGCACATGGCAGCAGCGCGCCCCTCCGCCGGTGGCCGCCTACCCCGACAGGTACGGGGTAGCCGCCGACCGGTACCACTACGCGCCGCCTCCTGCCGCAGCGTATGACGCGGCCACCTATGCCGCCTACGGCGGCGGTGGCGAGCAGTACAGGGCCGCCGCCCCAAAGCCATACCAGTACAACCCAGGATCAGCAGCCGCAGCAGCCGCCGCCGCGTCGTACAACAACATACCCCAGTATAAGGTCGTGTACGGCGGCCCCGGCGCCCAGCCGTCCACGGCGGCAGCCGGCTACGCGCCCTACGGCGGAGGCTCGGTGGGGCAGCAGCAGCCCCAGCCTGCCGCTTCGTCTGGAGGCTACCTGAGCTATGCCGCCGGGTTCGGCTACCGCCCTTCACAGCAGCAGTAGAGGATGTAAGGTGAAACTACCCTGTTAGGCCTTTGCTCTTGTATGCAATGTGTACTTTGCTCCCTGGAACCACCCTCCGGACCGTAGAGGAGTGGTGGAGTTGTTTACCATCCATCCATCCCCTAGTGCATCTTGTAGGTGCTGTAACTTGCTTTTTTTCCCCCAAATCTTGTCGATGTAAGAAGTCATAAAGAGATTTGTGGTGCTACTTGCATCTTACTTAACTGCTGCCAGTAGCCTCTGTGTTTCTGTCTGCATTAGCTGTTGCCGTGGTTGCTTGCTTGGACCTGTGCACATGTGTTGGTTTGCGTTTCATTAAGTATTGGTGCTGCAATCATTGAATAGTTTGTGTGTGTTTGATGTGCAAACTGTAAACCTTTTTGGATGAGAGCGTGGACAAGAAGAACAGATGGAGGCTCAAACAGAGGAAGTTGAAAAGCTGATCGGATATGTGCTGTCTTCCTAGTAACAGGGCTGGATTCCTGAATCCTGTGCTGAGACCGACCGTGCTAGTTTCTCGATCAAACGGCTCGCCCCTCGTCGCCGGCGTGCGTGCGACCATTTCATTTTTCACCCCCAATGAGAAGTGAGAATCATCCCTCTTCTTGTTTAACCTGGATTTTTCACCCCCAATGAGAAGTGAGAATCATCCCTCTTCTTGTTTAACCCGGAGCCGCCCCCACACTCCTTGCCTGGAGCACGTAGCCGATGTGGTCTCGGCCGAATCAGAAGTGTTGCGTCAAGGTCTAATGCTCATTCAGAGCCTTGGGTGTGCCAACGTAATTGTCCAAACTGATAATGTAACCGTGGTAGAGGCGTTGAATTTGAACGAGGGTTACTCAATGATTGCAGCACCAATACTTAATGAATGTCGAAGTCTACTTTCAAATTTCGGAAAGGTACTTATTGAACATTGTAACAGGTAGTCAAACATGGTTGCTCATGAGCTAGTTAGGTCTGGGAGGAGTAATCCACTAAAAAAGGGCCACTTCCTTGTACTCCCTCTGTCACAGTTGCAAAAATATCTGGGACCAAAGTAGTTAGTGATTGAAGTACTGAAAATAGCATCGGTTGTCAATTACGATGCCTAATTAGTGAAGAAATTAATGTTGGGGAACGCAGTAATTTCAAAAAAATTCCTACGCACACGCAAGATCATGGTGATGCATAGCAACGAGAGGGGAGAGTATGATCTACGTACCCTTGTAGATCGCAACGGAAGCGTTGACACAACGTAGAGGAAGTAGTCGTACGTCTTCCCGATCCGACCGATCCAAGCACCGTTACTCCGGCACCTCCGAGTTCTTAGCACACGTACAGCTCGATGACGCTCCCCGGGCTCCGATCCAGCAAAGCTTCGGGGATGAGTTCCATCAGCACAACGGCGTGGTGACGATGATGATGTTCTACCGACGCAGGGCTTCGCCTAAGCACTACAACAATATGACCGAGGTGGAATATGGTGGAGGGGGGCACCGCACACGGCTAAGGAACGGTCACGAAGATCAACTTGTGTGTTCTAGGGTGCCCCCCTGCCTCCGTATATAAAGGAGCCAAGGGGGAGGGGCGGCCGGCCAAGGTGGGCACGCCAAGGGGAGTCCTACTCCCACCGGGAGTAGGACTCCTAGTTGGACAAGGAGAGAAAGGGGAAAGAGGAGGAAGAGAGGAAGGAAAGGGGGGGGGGGCGCCGCCCCCTTCCCTTGTCCTATTCAGACTAGGAAGGGGAGGGGCGCGGGGCCACCTCCTGCCTCCTTCTCTCTTCTCCCTCAAGGCCCATGTAGGCCCAATAAACCCCCCGGGGGGTTCCGGTAACCCCCCGGTACTCCGGTAAAATGCCGATTTCACCCGGAACGATTCCGATGTCCAAATATAGGCTTTCAATATATCAATCTTTATGTCTGGACCATTTCGAGACTCCTCGTCATGTCCGTGATCACATCCGGGACTCCGAACTAACTTCGGTACATCAAAATGCATAAACTCATAATAACTGTCATCGTAACGTTAAGCGTGCGGACCCTACGGTTCGAGAACAATGCAGACATGACTGAGACAAATCTCCGGTCAATAACCAATAGCGGGACCTGGATGCCCATATTGGTTCCTACATATTCTACGAAGATCTTTATCGGTCAGACCGCATAACAACATACGTTGTTCCCTTTGTCATCGGTATGTTACTTGCCCGAGATTCGATCGTCGATATCCAATACCTAGTTCAATCTCGTTACCGGCAAGTCTCTTTACTCGTTCCGTAATACATCATCTCACAGCTAACATATTAGTTGCAATGCTGTCGGTGTACTAGAGTAGGGGTACCCTAGTATCCCGAACTTGTGCACGGGCAGTCGCAGCATCCCGCGGCAAGGCTTGCCGGGTGGCCGCCAAGACCCTCCGCGGCTACTTTGAAGACCATTCAAGAACAAAGTACTCAAAACAAGGCCCCGGCAAGAGGAGCTTGCCGGGAAGGCCAACCAAGGCCCCGGCAAGAGAAGCTGGCCGGGAAGGAAACAAGACCCCGGCAAGAGGAGCTTGCTGGGAAGGCCACTCAAGGCATACCAAGAAAACTTACCGCGACGCGCCACGCGTCCCGGCAAGGCCCAGTGAGCGACAAGCTCCCGGACATGCCAAGACGACGACCGCGGCAAGGAGCTTGCCGCAGGAAACCCCCACTTCGTGCCCGCGCTCCGGCACACCTGCCAACGTGTCGCTCTAGGGCCCTCCGGAGCACACGTGGCAGGGGGCCGTGCAGCTAGGGGTGCGAGGTGGCAAGCAGGCGCTGACAAGATAACCACCGTGGCAAACGGTGGCGTCCCTAGCAGTCCCTTTCGGTACTGTCTAGGCGACATAGACGGGCAATTAATGCCCTTGTCCCCTGCCGCCAGGGTTAGGTATGATAACACTGTAGCAGGTAGCTGTACCTACCACAAGCACCTTTCCATTTTTGCCCTTTACCTCCGTTGCTATGTCGGTAACCCCTTGAGCATATAAAAGGAGGCCCGAGTGCAACGAGAGAGGGGGTTAGCCACTTCGAACACTCACGCTCGGTCTTGCTAGCTGCTGGTGTGTACTGTAGCACTCCGCGCTCCCGAGCTAGAAATCAATACAACACCACAAAGCAGGAGTAGGGTTTTACGCATCCGTGCGGCCCGAACCTGGGTAAATCGCTCGCGTGACTCGCCTCGATCTGCTCTTTGCGCGACCTCCGCCCCCGCCGAACCGAAAGGGACCCGGTCCGCCGGTCCCATAGGTGCCCGTGGTTCTAGCAGCCCCGGCATCTTTGGCGCGCCAGGTAGGGGGCGTCGAAGTTGTGTGAACCAGATCCGGCGTTCTTGCGAGCTAGATCTTCATCATCTTCATCAAATGCCGCCGAAGAAGAAAGTTTCGGAGGCAGCTGCTCCGTCCGCGCCGAGCCAGCCACCGCCGGAGCAAACGGTTGGTGGGGCAGGCACCGGCGGAAGAACACGCGTCGACGAGGGGACTCACGGTGCTGCCAGGTCCCAGGACAAGGCTGCGCTGCCCCCCGGCGGCGTAGCCGGCTCCCACAATGACCGGGAGCACTCCAAGACCTCGGCGTTCGTGCATGCACCACGCCCATCTCAGGAGGCGCGGGACTGGCAGCGTCATGGTACTCACGGTACCATGCGTTCGCTAGATCAAGATCGAGCTGGTGGATCTCGGAGCGCTCAGGACCACCATGCACGCCAACCTGCTGGCGCGAGCGAGACACGGTCGCCTGGACGGGATACGGCTCCTTCTAACGTAGTTAGAAGTCCGAGCATATCCCGCTCCTCGCACCGTTCGCCACCGCCACCCGCCACCGCAGCAGAAGCTTTGGTGCGAGCTCAGCTGCTCCTGGACTACCCTCCAGCGACGGACAAGATCGACGACTGGAGGGCCACTATCCAGAGTCTCGTCGGCTTCGCCAACGGCGACGCTCCGCGGCAGCCGAGCACGTCTCAGCCGCGGCAAGCCAGCCAGGCACGAGCCAGAGACGACAAGACTGGTGGGGGTGCAACTACTGTGCACTCTCCACCCCGAAGGCCAAGATCGCCGACTCGCCGGGTCCACCTCGACAGCAACTCCACCGCGTCGTCAGATCCGCGAGCTCGTCGCGATCAGCGCCAAGTTCTTCAAGAACGACAACAAGAAGACGCTCGTACTCGCATCGAGCGCCGGAGAGAAGCGCGGCGTCAATCAGACCAGCGCGCTGGGCCCTCTGTTGACATGCATGCGCCAGGGGAACCAGGCGGCTTGCCGTACGCGGTAGGCTGCCCTGCGTTCACTCGTGAGCTGCGGCAAGTCCAGTGGCCCAGTACGAAGAATTTCAAACCAGATGTACCCGAGAAGTACGACGGCAAGTCGCATCCATCGGAGTTCCTCAGCATCTACACCATCGCGGTGCAGGCTGCTGGGGGGCGGGACGATAAGATCCTTGCCAACTACTTCCCGTTGGTGCTCAAGCCCAACGTCAGGTCCTGGCTCATGCACTTGCCGGACAACTCCATATCCTCTTGGGCTGATCTATGCCAGCAGTTTGTCGGCGCCTTCACAGGCGGCCACAAACCCCATGCCCAAGAGAGCGACCTTCATTTGCTCGTCCAGAAGGAAGGAGAGCCCCTGCGCAAGTATATCCAGAGGTTCAGCCGTGTACAGCACAACATCCCAAATATCCACCCTGCCGCGGTAATCAGCGCGTTCCATCAGAACGTGCGTAACCGCAGAATGCGGGAGGAGATGGCGATGTGCAAGATTCGGGACGTCAGCGAGCTATATGCCCTGGCCGACAAGTGTGCACGCGCTGAGGAAGGGAGGAAATTCCCCGGAGAAAGCACTGGAGCAGGGGGATCTGACAGCGAGGATGCCGCCCCGGCAAGGAAAAACCGGCGGCGCAACAACAGGAGGAAGTAGAACAAAGAGGTGCTGGTCGTTGAGCAGTCCGGCAGCGACGGCGGCGCCAAGCAAGCCAGGGTCAGTGGCTCCGGCAAGGAGGTTGCCGCGTGCGCCAACTGCCAGGCTGTGGCAGCCGCCGACAAGCAGGACGGCTCCGACAAGCAATACTGCAAGATTCACCGCACCAAGGGCCATGACCTCCAGAGCTGCAAGAAAGTCGAGCAGCTTGTCCAGCAGCAAAGAGCTGAGTACGAGCGGCGCGACAAGGAGAGGGCCCAAGGGGGTGCGGGAGGATCCGGTAAGAAGCGCGCCGGACAGGGAGGATGCCGCGACAAGGCCAAGCAGCGGCAAGGAGACAGGCCTCCCCGCGGCCGCGACAACGACGAAGCTGACGACGACGAAGACATGGATGATGTTGAGACCAGTGAACAGGAGTTTCAGAAAGCCACAGAGGTCTTGTGCATTGACGGCGGTGCTTCTCTGCACATTTCACACCGCCAACTCAAGCAGTGGGCGCGGGAAGTCAATGCAGCGGAACCACCTGTCGAATCGCGCAAGCTTCTGAAATGGTCCAGCACGCCTATCATCTTTGACATTGAGGACCACCCTGATCGAACAACTGCGGTCGGGTGCTTGCCGATGTTGGTCTCACCAACTATCCGCAACCTCAAGGTCACAAAGATGTTAGTTGACGGCGGGGCCGGCTTGAACCTGATCTCCTCCGCTGTTCTCCAGAAACTCCAAATCCCTGACAACGAGCTCGAAGAGACCGGCACATTCCAAGGAATTAACCCGGGAAGGAGCAAGCCGAAGGGGAAGGTCACGCTGCCGGTAACATTTGGCAGCGAGCTAAACTTCAGGACTGAGAGGGTCACATTCGACGTTGCCGATATCCCATTGCCCTACAATGGGATACTTGGCCGTCCAGCACTCGCCAAGTTCATGGCAGCCTCTCACTACGCATATAACATGCTGAAGATGCCAGGCCCGATAAGCGTCATCTCTGTCCCCGGCGACAAGAAGGATGCTCTTATCTGTGCCGACAAGATCTACCGGGAAGCAGCAGCCACGGGAGATCGCAATCCACTTGCCGCTGAAGCTCCCGGGGGGAAGAAGACCAAGTCCGGCAAGAGTTCTGATGCCCACTCTGGCAAGCGCACTTCTTCGGAGTGCCGCGCTGCCGTCGAGGACGCACCATCGAGCTCCACCGGCAAGACCAAGTCCGGCAAGAGTTTTGGTGCCCACTCCAGCAAGCGCACCTCTTCGGAGTGCTGCGCTGCCGTTGAGGACGCACCATCGAGCTCCACCGGCAAGTGCAAGAAGACGATGGCAGCTCCGCCAGAGACGAAGAAGGTGTCCGCCAGGGAGGACGGCACTGGTGGTACCTTCACCATCAGTGCCACGCTCGGCCCTAAATAGGAAAGCGTGCTCGTTACTTTCCTGCGGGCGAATGTCGACGTGTTTGCATGGCAGCCGTCTGACATCCCCGGTGTTCCCAGGAAAGTGATTGAGCACCACCTTGCCGTTTGTCCTCATGCGCGGCCCGTCAAGCAGAAAGTCAGGAAGCAGGCAGTGGAGCGCCAAGAATTCATTGCAGAAGAGATCAAGAAACTGGAAGCAGCAGGCCTTGTCAGAGGAGTGCTCCATCCCACGTGGTTGGCCAATCCTGTAGTCGTGCGCAAGGCAAACGGGAAATGGAGACTTTGCATCGATTTTACCGATGTTAACAGAGCTTGTCCCAAAGACCCATTTCCTTTGCCGCGCATTGACCAGATTGTTGACTCCACAGCCGGATGCGATTTGCTTTCATTCCTTGACGCATACTCAGGATATCATCAGATCTTCATGGCAGAAGAAGATGAGGAGAAGACCGCATTTATTACTCCATGTGGCACGTACTGTTTCGTACGGATGCCTTTCGGACTAAAAAATGCTGGTTCGACATTTGCAAGGGTAGTCCACATTGCTCTTGAGCCACAAATACACAGAAATGTGGAAGCCTACATGGATGATATAGTGGTCAAGAGCGAGGACAGAGCAACCCTGATTCAAGACTTAGACGAGACCTTTGCAAATCTGCGCAACATCAGCCTCAAGCTTAACCCAAAGAAGTGTGTGTTTGGAGTTCCCTCCGGCAAGCTTCTCGGGTTCTTCGTATCTCAGCGGGGGATTGAAGCCAATCCCGACAAGATCAAGGCCATTGAGCAGATTGAAGCACCAAAGCGCGTCAAGGATGTACAGAAACTTGCCGGTTGCGTGGCTGCTCTCAGCAGGTTTATCTCTCGGTCTGCTGAGCGTGCCCTGCCGTTTTTCAAATTATTGAAAAAGGCAGGTCCAATGAAATGGACTCCGGAAGCGGAGGCTGCGCTGCAAGACCTGAAGAGATACCTGTCCTCCCCTCCAATACTTGTCGCGCCTAAGCCACAAGAGAAGTTGCTGCTGTACATAGCGGCAACCAATCAAGTGGTTAGTGTTACGCTAGTAGCAGAGAGGGAGGCAGACGATGAGCCAGCAACCGCGGCAAGCGCATCCAGCGACAAGCAGGGGGCTTCCCCGACAAGCTCTGGTCCCGACAAAGATGGATCTGCGCAGATGCACGAGGAGACACGGAAGAAAATGGTGCAGCGCCCAGTTTACTTTGTCAGTTTCCTCCTGCAGGGGGCTAGGTCAAGGTATTCTGGTGTGCAGAAATTGCTTTTCGGCCTTCTCATGGCCTCGAGAAAGCTGCGCCATTACTTCCAAGCACATGAGATCACAGTCGTCACTCGCTTTCCGCTGAAGAGGATAGTGCAGAATCCCGAAGCGACAGGCAGGATTGTTGAGTGGGCGCTGGAACTGTCAAGCTTTGGCCTCAAGTTTGAAAGTACTTCAACTATCCAGAGCAGAGCATTGGCAGAGTTTATAGCAGAATGGACGCCAACACCAGATGAAGAAATTCCAGAAACGAGCATCCCCGACAAGGAAGCAAGCAAAGAGTGGCTGATGTACTTTGATGGTGCCTTCTCGCTGCAAGGCACCGGCGCTGGTGTGCTGCTTATCGCACCCACCGGAGAGCACCTCAGGTACATAGTCCAGATGCACTTTCCCAAGGAGCAAGCAACAAACAATACTGCAGAGTATGAGGGATTGCTTGCCGGTCTCAGGATCGCGGCAGACCTTGGGATCAAGAAGCTCATTGTCCGGGGTGACTCACAGCTTGTCGTCTGCCAAGTAAACAAGAATTATCAGAGTCCGTTGATGGAAGCTTACGTTGACGAAGTGAGAAAGCTGGAAGAGCACTTTGACGGCCTACAAATGGATTATGTTCCAAGAGCTCAGAACGCCATTGCCGACGGCCTGTCAAAGTGCGCCGCACTTAAGTTACCTGTGGAACCAGGGATCTTTGTGCTCAAGCTGACTCAACCATTCGTAACACCATCAACTGGACAGAGCAAGAAGAGGAAGTTGGTTTCTGGTGACTATTTGCCGGCATAGCTTCCCGAAGCCGCCGCCAAGAAGGTCCCCAAGATCAACGCCAAGAGCGCTGAGGAGCAAGATGCTCCGACAAACCCTAGGGTTTGTTCCGTTGAAGCAGAAGCTCCCGGCAAGCTTGTCGGGGAACGTCAAGCTCCGGCAGAGACACAACTTCTCGCCGTAGAAGCGGATGTTCCCGCGGCAGCTGAGTCCAACACCAAGAGCGTTGAGGAGCAAGATGCTCCGGCAAGCCTCAGGGTTTGTTCCGTTGAAGCAGAAGCTCCCGGCAAGCTTTGCTCCGGCAAGCTTGTCGGGGAACGTCGAGCTCCGGCAAAGCCGCAGGTTCTTGCCGTAGAAGCGGATGTTCCCGCAGCAGTAGAGTTGCCTTTAGTCCTTGTTGTCGAGCCACAAGCTCCAACGTGGGCGCAGCAGATTGTCCGTTTCCTTCAGACAGGAGAACTTCCCGAAGAGCAAGAAGAAGCGGAAAGAGTAGCCCGGCAGTCAAGTATGTACCAGTTCGTCGACAAGACACTGTACAGAAGAAGGCTCAACGGGGTGAAATTGAAGTGTATTCCCCGGGAAGACGGACAAAAGCTATTGGCAGAGATACACGGAGGCATGTGTGGTCACCACATTGGCGCAAGAGCACTTGTCGGCAAAGCGTTCCGGCAAGGTTTCTTCTGGCCAACAGCCCTCCAGGATGCAACTGCACAAGTAACCAAGTGTGAAGCATGCCAGTTCCATTCCAAGCAGATACACCAGCCAGCTCAAGCTCTCCAGACGATCCCTTTATCCTGGCCATTTTCGGTCTGGGGGCTCGACATCCTCGGCCCCTTTCCCCGAGCTGTCGGGGGCTTTGAGTACTTGTACGTTGCAATCGACAAGTTCACAAAGTGGCCGGAAGTGGAACCAGCGAGGAAGGTGACCGCACAGTCAGCCGTCAAGTTCTTCAGGTCGATTGTCTGCCGCTTCGGGATCCCTAACAGGATAATCACCGACAACGGTACACAATTCACGAGCCGCACCCTCATGCAGTACATCCAAGATCTTGGCGCCAAGGTCTGTTTCGCTTCTGTTGCTCACCCGAGAAGCAACGGTCAAGCGGAGAGGGCAAATGCTGAAGTGCTGCGCGGGCTCAAGACCAGAACTTTCGACAGGCTGCACAAGTGCGGAAGAAACTGGATCGAGGAGCTGCCGGTGGCTCTTTGGTCGATCAGAACGACGCCAAATCGAGCCACTGGACAGACACCCTTTGCTCTAGTCTATGGAGCAGAGGCAGTTACCCCCACGGAACTCGTATACGGGTCACCTCGAGTGCTCGCTTATGATGAGCTCGAGCAAGAGTGGCTGCGACAAGATGACGCGCTGCTCCTTGAGGAAGACCGTCTCCAGGCTGCTGTGCGAGCTGCTCGCTACCAGCAAGCTCTGCGCCGCTACCATAGCCGCAGAGTCAATGCCAGGAGTCTCGAGGAAGGCGGCCTTGTTCTTCGGCGCGTTCAGTCGGCCAAGAATTCCAACAAGTTGACGCTGAAGTGGGAAGGCCCTTACCGAGTGAAGCGAGTCACAAGGCCTGGCGTTGTCCGCCTTGAGACCGAAGATGGCGTACCAGTGAGCAACTCCTAGAACATCGAGCATCTTCGTAAGTTTTACCCGTAAGGCGTGGTTGTCGGACCCTGTCCGGCAACCACCCTTCTGTACAAGTCTTGCCGCTGTTGCATGTAATCCTTTGTACAGAGCCAGGCGCAGACCCTGAGCACCAGTAAATGAAGCGCTGATCACCCCGGGGTTATAGCATGCATGCTAGGTCAAGTCTCGTCCTTGGTTAGGGTTGATAGTGCCTAACAGCGGCTAACCCCTAGCTTAGAGGTCGAGTGTCCGTCCCTTTGCTTTTCCTTCGTTCGCAGGGCTCGCCTATCCTGGCCAGACTGCTTGAGGACGAAAAGGAGAAGAAGGGTGCGCCGGCACCTGAGCCCCGGCAAGCCAGTGTTGCTGGGGGCAGCGAGCGCCAAGATTTATCCACGGCAAGCCAGAGTTGCCGGGGGCTGCAATATCAGATAAGTCTTTCGTCCCTCATCATGCATCCTCTTATGGACTGGGGAATGCGAAACCGCGTTTCTTCCCGAAAACTGCCGTGCTCCCTCAACTCCAGGCCCCGGGGCCAAGTTCGGTTGTAGTCGCGGCAGCAAAGGGATGAAACAAGGGGGCCGCACTCACCTCGTTCCCGCCTCCGTCAAAGGCGTGAGAAAGGTCGAGCGACGTGGGAAGGCGGCAGGGCCTGTTGCCGGGAGACGTAATGTCTGTCCGAGGGATACCAAGGATTTACTCCTTGGCGTGGGTTCAACCCGTGAGGCAAATAACCCGGCAAGCATCCCCTTTTCATTAAAAAACATCCCACTCAGGTACAGTCCATAGAGGATGAAAAACATGAAAGAGAGGACTACAAGTTTTAGATGCAGCTAAGGCCCGAAGGCTTACAAATTAAAAAGATAAGATGCCCGTAATCCTTTTCCTGTCCCTCTCTTCAGGAGGTAGGTCAAGGAGGCGAGAAGGGCAAAAGAGGCGCCTAGGCAAGCTACGGGTGCCAGAAGACACCAAGAGAACATCCCGGGGGCCGTCCGAAGGCTGGACGGTGATGGCGGCGCCGGAAGCGGGGCTCGAAGACGGGGCGGCAGGACGTCAGCACGCTGTCGGGGGCACCACGCCCTCATACTCCGACCTGACGGCCTTGTCGCCAGCCCTCTTCCCCTTCCGCAGCCTCCCTATGCCAGCCGCCCAAGGAGGCGACCCCGGGGAGTTCAAGACGCCGGCGGCACGGATGATGGGGTCACCGGTGCCGCACGGAGCGGCGCCCAACACCTAGTCGGACCCGCCATCCCGCCGCCCGTTACCCTCATCGTCGCTGTCGCTCTCCTCCTCGTCACTGTCGCTCGAGGAGGAGCCTTCACTATCGGAGGAGCTGTCCACGCAGCACTTCGCCCGAGTGTCGAAGCACCCGAAGACCTTGACGGAGAGGAGATCGCCCTCCATCAACTTAAAATGGAGGGTGAGCCCCCCCGTCAGGCTGTGGATACGGGCGAACGTCTTCCACCCTCGATCAAGATACATCACATTAGGGGCTGGGAATACAACGCGGACTCGCGTGCCACTGATCCCACAGCCCCTCATGTGCAGCCTCAGTGTCTCGGGCGGGTCCGACTCCATCGCGCTCGCAAACGGAGCTGGAAGCCGGAGGCGACGACGAGGCGCCTGGCGCAGCCTGACGAAGAACTCGCAAGGGTCGTCCCCTATATGGACCGCCGTGGGGAGGGGAGCCGCCGGCGGAGGCGGAGCCGGCGCGCCGCCCCGTCCGCCTCTTCTCCGAGCGCCTCGACCTCGTCCTCGACCTCGTCCACGACCTCGCCCCCTCCCTCTTCCCCTTGTGGCTGGCTCTGCCACCACGGGTGCGGGAGAGGAAGGGGTGCGCTGTCTGGCGGCGACCCTCGCCGCCACCGATGAAGGGCCAGGATTCCCTTTCTCCATGGCGAATGAGAGAAAGGGAAGCAGAAGCTGAAGAAAGGAGGAGATGAGAGAGTGCGGGCTTCCGTGCTCCCCTCCCGCTCTTTATAAAGGAGCGAGGTGGGGGCTCGGCCGCCCCGCTCAGCGAATCAAGGCACGGGCAGAGCAGGGAGTTGGGCCCAGCCCGCTGCCTCTGCTCACGTTTCCCGCTCCCACCGTCCGCGACCCCAAGCGCATGGGAGCCGCGTGGCGGGGATGCAGAACCAAGGCGACGAATGAGGCGGCCTCACCCCACCCCGTGATCGCGGGGAGTGGACGCCTCGAAAACCGCGCACCGGCCCCGTCCAGTAAATGCACCACGCCCCCACGCCTACCTCCATTTAGGGAGGAGGGCGCGAACCGTCCCCTTCATCATGGCCTGACGCATGCTCGCGGGGCTTATCCCCGCGCACGCCGCCCACGTCACCCACGACGCCGCGTTTGACGCGTGCCGTTCCGGGCATGCGCGGTGGAAGCGGAGAGATGTGCGGCGTGACCTAGGCCGCGCGTGCCCGTGCACTGTTTTGGGCCTGGCCCAACAGCGCTCGGCACCATGTCTGGCCCAGGCCCGGGGGCTCCTGTCGGTGTACTAGAGTAGGGGTACCCTAGTATCCCGAACTTGTGCACGGGCAGTCGCAGCATCCCGCGGCAAGGCTTGCCGGGTGGCCGCCAAGACCCTCCGCGGCTACTTTGAAGACCATTCAAGAACAAAGTACTCAAAACAAGGCCCCGGCAAGAGGAGCTTGCCGGGAAGGCCAACCAAGGCCCCGGCAAGAGAAGCTGGCCGGGAAGGAAACAAGACCCCGGCAAGAGGAGCTTGCTGGGAAGGCCACTCAAGGCATACCAAGAAAACTTACCGCGACGCGCCATGCGTCCCGGCAAGGCCCGGTGAGCGACAAGCTCCCGGACACGCCAAGACGACGACCGCGGCAAGGAGCTTGCCGCGGGAAACCCCCACTTCGTGCCCGCGCTCCGGCACACCTGCCAACGTGTCGCTCTAGGGCCCTCCGGAGCACACGTGGCAGGGGGCCGTGCAGCTAGGGGTGCGAGGTGGCAAGCAGGCGCTGACAAGATAACCACCGTGGCAAACGGTGGCGTCCCTAGCAGTCCCTTTCGGTACTGTCTAGGCGACATAGACGGGCAATTAATGCCCTTGTCCCCTGCCGCCAGGGTTAGGTATGATAACACTATAGCAGGTAGCTGTACCTACCACAAGCACCTTTCCATTTTTGCCCTTTACCTCCGTTGCTATGTCGGTAACCCCTTGAGCATATAAAAGGAGGCCCGAGTGCAACGAGAGAGGGGGTTAGCCACTTCGAACACTCACGCTCGGTCTTGCTAGCTGCTGGTGTGTACTGTAGCACTCCGCGCTCCCGAGCTAGAAATCAATACAACACCACAAAGCAGGAGTAGGGTTTTACGCATCCGTGCGGCCCGAACCTGGGTAAATCGCTCGCGTGACTCGCCTCGATCTGCTCTTTGCGCGACCTCCTTCCCCGCCGAACCGAAAGGGACCCGGTCCGCCGGTCCCATAGGTGCCCGTGGATCTAGCAGCCCCGGCAAATGCTTGCAAGGCTTATGTGATGTGCATTACCGAGAGGGCCCAGAGATACCTCTCCGACAATCGGAGTGACAAATCCTAATCTCGAAATACGCCAACCCAACATCTACCTTTGGAGACACCTGTAATGCTCCTTTATAATCACCCGGTTACGTTGTGACGTTTGGTAGCACCCAAAGTGTTCCTCCGGCAAACGGGAGTTGCATAATCTCATAGTCTTAGAAACATGTATAAGTCATGAAGAAAGCAATAGCAACATACTAAACGATCGGGTGCTAAGCTAATGGAATGGGTCATGTCAATCAGATCATTCACCTAATGATGTGACCTCGTTAATCAAATAACAACTCTTTGTTCATGGTTAGGAAACATAACCATCTTTGATTAACGAGCTGTCAAGTAGAGGCATACTAGTGACACTCTATTTGTCTATGTATTCACACATGTATTATGTTTCCGGTTAATACAATTCTAGCATGAATAATAAACATTTATCATGAAATAAGGAAATAAATAATAACTTTATTATTGCCTCTAGGGCATATTTCCTTCAGTCTCCCACTTGCACTAGAGTCAATAATCTTGATTACATAGTAATGATTCTTACACCCATGGAGTCTTGGTGCTGATCATGTTTTGCTCGTGGAAGAGGCTTAGTCAACGGGTCTGCAACGTTCAGATCCGTATGTATCTTGGAAATCTCTATGTCTCCCACCTGGACTAGATCCCGGATGGAATTGAAGCGTCTCTTGATGTGTTTGGTTCTCTTGTGAAATATGGATTCCTTTGCCAAGGCAATTGCACCAGTATTGTCACAAAAGATTTTCATTGGACCTGATGCACTAGGTATGACACCTAGATCGGATATGAACTCCTTCATCCAGACTCCTTCATTTGCTGCTTCCGAAGCAGCTATGTACTCCGCTTCACATGTAGATCCCGCTACGACGCTTTGTTTAGAACTGCACCAACTGACAGCTCCATCGTTTAATGTAAACACGTATCCGGTTTGCGATTTAGAATCGTCCGAATCAGTGTCAAAGCTTGCATCAACGTAACCTTTTACGATGAGCTCTTTGTCACCTCCATATATGAGAAACATATCCTTAGTCCTTTTCAGGTATTTCAGGATGTTCTTGACCACTGTCCAGTGATCCACTCCTGGATTACTTTGGTACCTCCCTGCTAAGCTTATAGCAAGGCACACATCAGGTCTGGTACACAGCATTGCATACATGATAGAGCCTATGGCTGAAGCATAGGGAATATCTTTCATTTTCTCTCTATCTTCTGCAGTGGTCGGACTTTGAGTCTTACTCAATTTCACACCTTGTAACACAGGCAAGAACCCTTTATTTGCTTGATCCATTTTGAACTTTTTCAAAACTTTGTCAAGGTATGTACTTTGTGAAAGTCCAATTAAGCGTTTCGATCTATCTCTATAGATCTTGATGCCTAATATGTAAGCAGCTTCACCGAGGTCTTTCATTGAAAAACTCTTATTCAAGTATCCCTTTATGCTATTCAGAAATTCTATATCATTTCCAATCAGTAATATGTCATCCACATATAATATCAGAAATGCTACAGAGCTCCCACTCACTTTCTTGTAAATACAGGCTTCTCCAAAAGTCTGTATAAAACCAAATGCTTTGATCACACTATCAAAGCGTTTATTCCAACTCCGAGAGGCTTGCACCAGTCCATAAATGTGAAGGAAATATGCCCTAGAGGCAATAATAAAGTTATTATTTATTTCCTTACAATCATGATAAAGGTTTATTATTCATGCTAGAATTGTATTAACCGGAAACATAATACATGTGTGAATACATAGACAAACAAAGTGTCACTAGTATGCCTCTACTTGACTAGCTCGTTAATCAAAGATGGTTATGTTTCCTAACCATGAACAATGAGTTGTTATTTGATTAACGGGATCACATCATTAAGAGAATGATCTGATTGACATGACCCATTCCATTAGCTTAGCACCCGATCGTTTAGTATGTTGCTATTGCTTTCTTCATGACTTATACATGTTCCTATAACTATGAGATTATGCAACTCCCGTTTACCGGAGGAACACTTTGGGTGCTACCAAACGTCACAACGTAACTGGGTGATTATAAAGGA